>NC_052127.1:5655590-5703114 GCF_012273895.1 Zerene cesonia
CATTTTTTTGTGCCATAAGCTAGCAACTGAGCTGGTGGTTCGCCTAAGGGTAAGCGATCTACACCGTCCATGGACATAGGAGGTACTGCCTCTGCGAATGCGATGGAATGAAATGGAGGATTGGACCGAGGTGGGTGAGGAAAAGGATATGAGGCCTCCCGATATTAATAATTATTTTTAACAAAATACTACTTTTAAGCTACTCAAATCGTCAGAATTGGAGCAAATTTAAATGCGACCACATGGGAGCATTCAAATGAAAAAAATTATCACAAAAATCGTTTCACTCAGTAAAACGTTACGGGGTAACATAAAATACAGTCAAATTGTCATATTATGTTTTTTGAAGTTGATTGAAAAGTCGAACACATATGTTTGTATAAGCCTTGTGGTCCCATTTAAATTTTGTCTACAATTTAAAGGGAGTTAGTTCTTTTGTTAAAATCCTACTAATCCTACTAATATTATAAATGCGAAATTTGTGAGGATGGATGGATGTGCATTTGTATGTATGTTTGCTACTCTTTCACGCAAAAACTACTGAACCGGTTGCAATGAAATTTGATACGTAGATAGCTGGACAACTGGAATAACAGATAGGCAACTTTTTATCCCGTTACTCCTACGGGAATCAGACTTCGGCGGGTGAAACTGCTGGGCGCAGTTAGTGTATTATAAAACATTAATAACTCACCATTTGGGTTCATAATACACTCCGTTGGAATAAAAGCTGAAACTCTTGTGGCTGGCGTCGATGGCTACCGATATTGGGCCATGCTTGAAGATTGCCAACTGGAAATTAGCAAGAGAACTTAGTTGTCAACATTATTAGAATATTTTGAGGAGGTTTTTGTAAAATTAACTCTTTCGATCAAAGAAATTCAAATTCGTCATACTGTCCCAAATTTATATGCGACAACATGATAAGCTTTTGAATATAAAAGGATTCGAAATTTTGAAAGCATAGAAAAAATTTGATCACGAGGCAGGATTCGAATCTGCGTATCTTGCCTAACCGTAGCAACGCCTAGCCTCTCGGCCACCCGTGATCCTGCCACAGTAATCGAATTTCTTCTACTCTTTCGGTTTCATGTGCCTAAGGGGCACCCCGCGCCATCTATTGAGATGATTAAGAACCATCACAACCAATACGAAACATCATTTTTAATTAAATATAAAAGGATTCATCAAAATCGGTTCATTCAGTAAGACGTTGAGAGATGACCTCCTCCTTTTCTCGAAGTCGATTAAAAAATATATTCTTTAAAGACTTTTGTTTTTTTCAGGGTTTTTAATTATAATTCAAATCGGCAATACATCATAATAATGATCATACCTTCAGTGCATTCTCATTTTTAGTGGTCACATTGACCCAGCTCTTGATGGACGTTACCAGGGTCACATTGTCTATGTGACAATAGCCATCCTGCGGACAAATAAAAACTAATTATTTTCTACGAAAACGACCACCGACCCTACTGAGACACCACTCCAAATGCTAAAATGGGACCAAATGACAACAAATCTCTATCAATCCATATCCTTTTCCTTGCCCTTCCCAGTCCTTTCCATAATTCCTCTCTCTCTCTCTCTCAGTCCTTTCTTTATCCCATTTCAATTTGCTACAGAAACTCTCTCTGTCACTTATACTGTTGTGGAGACCATTTTAGCCTCATTACTTCTGTATCTGTATATTACATAATTTTCATTATTTTCTCCTAACTGTATTTCTGTTATAGTGCTAAATAAAGGTATGTCTGTGTCTATGGATCGAGAAGCTACTTCGTTTTTAAGGAAGTCGGTTAATAAAACGTGGTAATTAGTAATAGTTAGACATTAGGCATCGAGCATATAAAGAATAGAGAGGCAATCCCTTCAAATAATATACATAAAAGCATGCAGAGTAGGGAGCGTATAAATGCGAAAATATAATTTTTCGTTTGTCTACCTCATCTTCACGCCTTAACCATTCAACCGGATTTCGATGAGATTTGGTATAGAGACAGTTTAAGACCAGGGAAAGGACATAGAAGACTTTTTATTATTTCAGTCATTTTTTTTTTTTAACTACGCGAGCAAAGCCCCGGGCGGAAGCTAGTGCATATATAAAGAAAATAGTTGGATATACCTGGCCGAGGTAGCCCCCGTAGTCCTCCTCGGAGGGCAGGCCGTGCTTCATGATCCACTGGTACGCGCGGAAGTCTTCCCCGCCGTCGCAACCGTTGTTGCCGAAACTGTTATCGAAAAATATTAATAAAAATCAATCGTCTAATCAATATATATATATATATATATATATATATATAGCTATAGATTATATAGCTATACTAGCTGACCCGGCAAACGCTGTTCTGCCTTACTATTATCATTTAGGGGGATGAAAAATAGATGATGGCCGATTATTATAGATACCGGATAAGCACAAAAAAATTCATCAAAATCGGTCAAGCCGTTTCGGAGGAGTATGGCAACGAAAACTGTGACACGAGAATTTTATATATTAGATAAGATTGCTAAATTCGCAAACAATTGGAAATTTGAAATTTGAAATTGAATAAACCTCACCCCCATGAACAATCAACGAGCGCCTGCTGGCTCAGTCTGACCAGGTGACCTCCGTTGTGGAGAAATAGAGCGCCTTCCACCGCGCCCACCGTACCGAAGGACCAGCACGAGCCGCACACGGATTGGTCTGAAATCAAATTCAAATAAAATCAAATTCAAATATGAATCAAATCAAAATAGTCCACAATTCGTACTGGGCTAATCAATACTTAAATGTAATAAAAATAATTAATTATCCTCAAGCTACACTAACTAATCAAAATCTATTCAAATTAAAATCACATCAATATCGGTTGAGTGAGATCGAAATTTATATTTCGATTACAATGCTACCACCAAGTATTTTAAATAGATAAAATTTATCTATTGATATGTAAATAACATTTGTAAAATACTAGCCATCCCACTCGGTTTCATACTCGCTTTGCCCGCGGTTGAACCCGGGGGCAAAAACGAGTATGAACCTCGATTTTTTGATCCCTAGAAACTTCAAAAATTCTAACTTTTCCATTACAACCAGACAGACATATAGCAAAACAGTGGGGTCACATTGTACCCATTAGGTACGGTACCCTAAAAAGTACCTTTAACTGGTGTAACAGCTCCGAACAGCCTCCAATCGAACTCCGGGGGCAGTTTGACGCTCATGTCCTCCAGCTCGGCGCTGCCGTACGGGAATGGTAGACCTGCAGACAGAATATCTCTATATATGTCACAGAATTTAAGTTACTCTCCATAATTAATTAGAATTAAAATTTAAATAGGATTAGATGACTCAGTGCACAACCGGCGCAGTCGATGGTAGTACAGAGACTAGCCTATCGAACTACTGACTCAAGGAATATAAACCATTTCATGGCCTGTAACCGCATGCACTTAATATGAACACTATATACCATAGAGTATACGCTACCACCTACTACTATATATAGCACCACCGCTAGCAGCAGCACCACCACCTGAACTATCCATATCACCAGCACCAAAACCAGCACCATCACCATCACCACCACTCACCAGGATTGGGCCCGGAGTACTTGCGGCCGCGCAACGCAGCCAGCTCATCATCAGTGCGGTCGGCGAGGTGGTTCACCGACATCGTGAAGCCGCGACGCATCCTGTTGTTCGAGTGGATGTACCTGTATGGGGGGGGGATGGATATTAATTAAAAATAATGTATCGCACTAATATGATATGTTTATATGTTTCACTGGTTTAACTTTTTGCCTACCTCCCTTTAAATATTTTTGTTTTTCACTTATTCAGTCGGTTGCCTGGAATAGTTCACTTGTAAGTGATAAGGCCGCCTTCTGTGCTGTATGTTTTTGCTTAAGTTCTATAGTATTTATTTCTGCTGCGATGACAGCACCATAAATTGTTAAAAAAAAATAAAATGATAAATGTGAAAGTTTATCTGTTTGGATGTTTGTCCGTCTCATCACGCTACTACCGAAACTACTGAACGGATTTTGATGAAATTTATTATGACAGGATACTTTTTAACCCGATTAAATTCTCCTTTGGAATAATACAGGTCCCTCGATACCCAGGAGGAGCCGGGACGAGCATCTAGTAAATAATAAATCATCATTAAAACTGTTAAATACTACAATTATATTCGTACAGGCTTTGGAAACCCTAAGAATAAATATTATTGAATACAAATCGGTTAACATCCTAATATTAATAGAAAATAATCGGTCAAGTGCGAGTCGGACTCGCGACTCGTAAGGTCTCCGTACCGTTTCTTGTAGAAAATAATTATACATCATAACATAGTATAAAACAAGGTTGCTTCCTGCCGCTGTGTGTCTGTTCACTTAGATCTTAAATTTACGCAACAGAATTTGATGTGGCATCTTTTAAAGGATAGTGTTTAGAGAGGAATCTTTATATGCATAATACTATGTTTTTATTAAAGGGGGGGGGGGGGTTTACCATCAAATTTAACGCGTGGGAAGCAACGGGTAAAAGCCATTTAGATACATATTATTGGATCAAAGTATTTAACATCAGAAACAGATAACTCACCTAAGATTCTGTCTGAATATATTCAATCTCTTTGCGTGTTCGATTTCACTCGCATACTGCTTGCTGTGTTTCGCTTGGAATCTGAGAAAAATATTTCTAGCATTACACTTATATCCTTTATTAGAAAGAAATGATATTAAAAATTAATTAATGTTCAATATTAACGTTTTTCCAAAACCGATTAATTTCGCGAAGAAAATGCACGGACTAGACGTATTTTTTGGGACAAGTTTCTATGCAATGCGGCCAGAGTGACAACACAAAATAACCCTTAATACCACACGTTAAAACTCATTACGCATCAGCAAAGGAAGTAAAAATTAGATGATACAATTATTTTTTTTTTAGATTTTATTGTAAACTTTTAGCAAAAATTATTCCCATGTTTTTGAACAGATTATATCTTCTTACCTGTGGTATATTAAAAAAAAACAAATTTATGTAAATAGCGGCAGATAAATGATCCTGAATGAAACCCATATGACCAATCTGAGTGAAGTGGCAACGGATAATCGTTTTAAATGCAATTTTTTTCTCAATAATAGCAAATAAAATATTTGCGATATAATTTTGCCTACTATCGGTTTGAATTTTCATATCATTTTTAACACACTTAAGACCCCTATATTTAAAGTTGCGAAGTGAACATTCTCCTCTAAATAAAATTGAATGAACGAACGATGAACGGCCATAATGCTGGAGGAACGGCGAACGAACGCACCTGTCGAACTCGTCGTCCACGTGCGCGTCGTGCACCGGATGAACGAACTCCTTCATCGGATTGAAGGTCGCGTAATGCTTGTTCCCGGGGCCCGGGAATGACGTGCATTTGTAGCCTGAAATTACAGTTTTTATTCATATTTTTCTATAATATTTTCTATACTAATATTATAAAGAGTGGGGATCTTTTGTATTTTTGTTTATTTGTAACGTTTTCACGCAAAAACCAATGGACCGACTTAGAAAATTCTTTCACCATTGGAACTTTTTATTGCAGAATAACATCCCATTCCCATGGGAAGATCCACTGTGACGCGCAATTGAATCACTACGAAATTTGCAAATAAAATTCCGACAGATGGCGCTATATTAAAATATGTGACGTAACTCTTTAACTATATAAATAAATATAGTGAAAAATACACACTCGGGTCGATTTTAAAGACGCCCTGATCAATGTCGTCCACGTCATAGTCCCTATAGTCAATGTAGTAATGATCATAGTGCGAGCCCAGGAGCGAGTTGTAGCCTTTCATTTCATACCTGAAAAGTTAAAAGTATCCATATATATTATATATATTATAGAGGATAATAGTTAATACTACTACATCACTACTTAGTATAAGGCTTTTGCTTTGTACTGTATATATACTGTATATCTGTACTGTATATCTTTAAAATTACGCAACAGACTTTGATGGTGTTTTTTTTTTAATAGAGTGATTCAAAAGGAATGTTTATATGTATATTATTATTATTGCACCCGTGCGAAGCCGGGGCGGGTCGCTAGTACAATGATCAATGCGAAAGTTTATAAGAATGGGTTTAAATAGGAAATTCATAGTCTCATTTCAGAATCTGATTCGGTACCTTTTTCCCCGTGCCATGACGTACCTTTTTCGTAGAATGAATTTATTTAATTTTGCTTCTATTACCTATGAATTTCATATATTCTTATAAACTTTTCTTCTTCCTATCTTTTCTTACAACATGTAAAAAATTTTTCTCTTTTTCTTTCTTTCTCGTCTATTCTTACTCACCTCACTGGTATAGGTATGGGGTCACCGCGCAAACTCTTCCTGTATTTCACCCACATGGTGTATTTATTTACTTTATCGCCGATCGTGTTCACCATCCGCCATTTTGATGTGTCCGAATCTTGCATTGTTTCTGTGCCTGAAAGAAAACAATCATTTCGCGCCACTGATTTTTCATCCGAAACATGCTGCATTGAAAGGGTAAGAGTCGGATTACCCTACCCTTTCCTAGTCCTTTCCTTCCCATTTCCTTTATTCCTTCGATTAATCCTTTACTAGCTGATTTACTATTGAAGTTAGCACATTTGAAGCGGTATACGGCTTCTGCAAATGTTCTATGGGAGTTGTATGTCATATGCGCCGTACCAGCTCCTTTGCTTTGGAATTTTATTGATTGTAGCTTCGTTGATCAAAATGGAATAATCCACTGAACCAACGAGCAATCAAACGTTACTAGAGAATTATTGAAGATAGAATTATTATTCCTGATAAACGATAACGAAGCAACTTTATTTCTGTTTAATTTCTAAAGCAATCGTTAGTTCATTTATACGTTAAGTATAAACCAATACATTTTTATTAAATCACGTTTACTTAATTCTGAGCAAAAATCATTACACATACGTACGCATGTGTGCGTGTGGACCTGTGTACCGACAGCTTCCGTCACGTAGATAGTGTGAATGTGTGCATATCATATTAACTCTTGAATTCCTCTCAACAGAACTGTGCAAGCTTTTCTTGGTTTGTCCACGAGCCACAGTCGGTTGAATATAATCAAGGGGAGGGTAACCCTCTTATCTAAACTTACCAACAAATTTGAAGTCTGTCATATCTGGCAGCACCGATTGGACGTTGATATTGTTATCACTGCTGCCGTTCACTTGGAGACATGTCTGCTGATTAAGCACTTGCTCCGTTGTTATGGGCGCGATCTGATAATTAAAGTTAAAATGTAAATAAAAAAATAGAGACCAATGTAATGTCCATTACATGGTAGTAGGTGTTGAACACACTTCAGCATGAATTGGACCAGCTCGCACCGGGAAGTACCATACCCCCAAAGAACGGTGTGAAATAGTAGCCTGTTGCTAGTCATTCCTCCATTTCTTCTTTCTAGCCTGCAACCCTTCCCTTAACCCTTTCCCCTTAAAAGCGGGCAGAGCATTCGCAGAGCCTCTAACTCAGCGAGTGCGTGGGCGGTGGTGATCGCTTACCATTAGGGGAATCAGCTCAGTTGCCCGTTGAATAAAAAAAATACTCACTTTTCGCCCTGGATAGACCTTACATGCAACTGTTTCAATGTTTGAAAGGTATCCTAATGCGACTATAAATGCAACAAACCACAAAGCATTCAAATCCGCTCACTCGTTCTCGAGTTACAAGTGGTATAACTGACGCGACTTTATTGTAATTTACTTTGTTACTTCAAAGACGACGTACGAAAATAATAGAGCAGATTAGCCAAAATCAATAGATAGTCAGATAACGGACTGACTTATTTAAGCTCTAAACATGTAGAATATGTGGTGTATTTTGTATGTGGTAGTGGAGCGTGCTTGGGCACGAATTGGACCAGCTCGCACCGGGGAAGTACCACACCCCCACAGAAAACCGGCGTGAAATAATAGCATGCTATTGTGTTTCGTACGGTGCGCGGAGGAGCCGGAGGCTCATATCTTTTTCCTTACCCTTTCTAGTCCCTTCCTTCATCCCTCTCATCAATCCTTCTTAATCCCTTCCCAATTTAAAGTCGGCTATCCATTTGTAGAGGCGTAAGGTCTGCACTTGACCTTATGCTTCTCTAAATGTTCATGGGTGGTAGTAGCGCTTACCATCAGGCGACCCACTAGCTCCATTGCCGACTGTGATATAAAAAAAAGAATATTTGAACCGAGAGATGCTTATTTTTTGTTTTCTTTTATCCAATAAATAAGTACCTAGGTTTTTTTTTCCAAACACATGGGTATTACATGATTAATATTTATTCATACAAATATACTTTGAAAACAAAATTATCATAACACAGACCGTTTTTTGCGGTGCAAATAAATATTAATTAATTGATCAATTACTAATATTTACATTTCATGTACAGGATAATACGTCAAGTGTTACGATAATAGTACAAAAATATAGCTTTAAAAACATACTGGTTATATATTGTGTTGATTTAAGTTTGTGAAATGAATGATGAATTCTCATCAGTCGAAGATTTCATTTATGCGAGCTTCAGAGCACTAAATTTGACAAAGCCATTAAGAGGGCTGAGTAAGAGATAGTAGATTTGTATTTTATTTCTTACCCTAGCAATTTCGATATCAAATGAACTGAAAAGCTACCATTATTATTTTGTATATTTATTTATGATTTTTAGTTTGATTGATTGAAAAATGAAAAACTATCAAAAACAACGTCTTCCCGAGCGGAATGTGGACGACCAGCTAGTCTAAATATATATAAACCTAATATATAAAGGTCGCTGACTGACATAGTGATTTATCAACGCACAGCCCAAACCACTGGACGAATCGGGATGAAATTTTACATGCAAATAGGAATGTCATGAAATGCGCTATGAAATAATTTTGATTAATTCTACCCCCAAGGGGATAAAATAAGGGATGAAAGTTTGTATCATGAAATTTTATTAAAAACATGCGGGCGAAGCTAGTAATAAATAAAAATACAATACAGTACCTTGATGGAGGTACCAAACTCCGGGAACACGCTGGCCTCGAGCTGATAAGTCTTGACCATGCCGCCATAGTAATCGATACGGGACTTAGCATTCTTACGGTCGTACCTGTACATACATACATACATAGAAAATTCTAGAATGTTTTCATTGAAATAAATATGTCGCTACGTTCGTTTTATTGGCATTAGCTGGAGTCAAATTCAATTAACAGGCAACGGAGAAAAATATTTTTCATTAATATACATAAAAGAAAATACGTTATTAATTTTTTTATTCAGTTATTTTTGTTTAAAAACACAAGAAAATGTATAATCGTTAAAAAAAATTGTTATCATAATTTTTTATTACATATATTTATTCTTAAATGTTGTTTATATAAGTATATTATTGCGCTATTGATGTATTGGTGTTCCTTTTAATGGGCGTAATTAATTATCATTCAACTTGAACATTGTATCACTAGTTGTTAAAGTAAGTCTGTCTGTCTGTCTCTTCTTCGAGCCAAAACCACTAAACCGATATGAAATAAAATCAGTACAAGTACAGTTTGAGACCCGAAAAAGGTCATAGGATAGTTTTCCCTCCCGGACAAGAATGTGACGTATTATAACTAGTAGAAGTATGGTGTGAAAAGTTGGAGAGCCCGGGCAGGGAATCGAGAGACATGGAAGAAAATACTGGACCAGGCCGAGGCCCACTCGCGGCTGTAGAGCCTCAGATGATGATGATGAGAAGTATGCGAGTAAAACGCCTAGACTATCGCTTTTTCCCTTTGACTACGTAGTCAAAGCTGCAGGCGGAAAGCTAGTAATACATAAAAAAGTGCCGATATCTAAGACACTTCTATATAGATCTTATATACTTATAACTATTTGCCGTTGCCTTTTCTAATTAAAAAAAAACTTTGTATGTATATTGTATTATATTATGTGTATTTCATCCTTAAAGTTATTTGTCTAATTATATTTTATCACCCGACAAGTGCATGAGAACAATGATGTATTATATTTGCAGTAATAATTACACGTAAATAATTATCTATTGACTCGGACATATCTTCGATTAGAAAACGCAAAATGCAGTTAACGCCTTGACCTACACTTGATCATCTCTATAATTAATAATATCGCGGCTTGCATCATTCACAAATAAACATTTACAATAGTGCAACAGACCTCATATTTATTGTGGAGTGTTATAATTTGTGTATTTTTAATTTTGTTGTATATTTAAGTCAAAAAAAGAATGATCTTGTGTTTTTTTTCGATGTAAATGAGAAAGCAAAATAATTAGACAAATAAATAAATCCAGTCACAAATTACATGGGTGACCAATTTTTTCAGTTGCTCTTTAGATTAATTGAGAAACAAGGAAGGACATACACTCATACATTAGTCTTATCCCGAAATCCTAAGGGGACGATAACTATTCGCATTTTTATTTGACTATGCGGGTGAAACCGCGGGCTGAATGCTAATAGAACATAACTAGAATTGAGGAATGGCTATGAAGGAATGGAAATGAAAAAATGACGTAAATACAAATAATTCTTAACATCATCATTCAAAATTAGAATTTTCAAAACTATTGCCAAACTATTTGAAAATTTTACGAGAATTTTATCACAGTAAACAAAGCCACATATGAATGTTAATTATCTAATTTTCTAATTCCATTGCCTATTACAAGCATATACACGTATATTATTAATAAATTTTTCAGATTATTTAAATTAACGAATATCTAAACTAAGTTATTATTTTATTTATTTGCATAACTATTAAATCAAAATGGAGGCTCACAACTATAATTTGCACACATGCACTACATCACTTTTTCTTTTATTAAGAGATATCATGTATGTACAGGCAAAAACTGGCAGCAAGAAACTTTTAATCGGGCCAAATGGCGTGCCATAGGAGAGGCCTACGTCCAGCAGTGGACATACAAAGGCTGAGAAGATGTATGTAAAAGTTTGTTGCTCATTAACATTGTACTAGACCATGTACCATTGACCGGGCACCTCCTGGATTGTTCCAGGATAAAAATTAAATACAGCACACATACATAAAGTTGTTTTCTATCCATTTTTTTTAAATCGCTTCCTCGGTCCCTCCGGTAGATCCTCATATGACCCTAGTATTAGTGCCCGGGTAGTGGATAATAAATAAATAAAATAATAAAATGCAAGTTTGAGTATTAACTTTGATTCGGCAACGACACAATTTCAGGTCAAAGACAGCAATAAAGTATAACAATACAATATTTTGTTTATTATTTGTTTAATCAGCAAATCCATGCTACACGCCTCATGTATGTAAATAGCTGCTTATCATATGAACTTTGTATAGGTCAATATAAATGATTATTAAAACATCTGTTTTGCTTCAATTGATGCTTTGTTAAAATCAAACTTTTCGTTAACTATTTCTTTGTTATACATTCATCCTACTTGCATTAAAAATGCAAAAGTTTTTAAATGTGGATGGATGGATGCATAGATGTTTGTTATTCTTTCATGAAAACAGCTCATCATAAAAAATTTAAGTGAAACTCATGCGATTACATATCTATAGTAGAATTTGAGATGATGATATTAAATAGAACAAACTAGAATCACTAGATACCTTCACAAAGATGATACTTCATTATAAAAAAGTAATACAGACGAAAGTATGACTACAAAAAGTAACAATCCATACTAAATATTTATAATGAGAATAAACAAAATTTTAACTTTTAGACTATTGACATTTTCTAAAAAAAAAATAGTTTATATACATAGAGGGTATAAAAAAAAAACAAATTTAATACAGATTATTTGAAAAACCTTTTTGATCCTTATAACAAGCTATATAGCAATTTATTGCTAAAGAAATACTATCAATATTACAGAAATTATAAATAACTAAAAAATACTTACCAGGCATAAAACGGTTCGTGTAATTCTGCGTAAGGTATGTTTAACAAACCCTTGACCGTATATACATCGTTCCATTGCGGTGGAGAGTCTAATAAAAAATAGTACAGCATTAGACTGGCTTAAATTTACAACAGACATTTTTTTTTTTTTTGAGTAGACCTAGATTACAATAACATAATACAAACTTGTAATCAAACGAAACACAAAAAAACCTTAACAGTTGTACCAAGAACCACAAACTAAATCTTGATAGTATATAAATAATATTTGGCAAACAATTCAATGCTTACCTTTACCTATAAAGCCCCCGATACAACCGACAATGAGACACAGAAAAATGAACAAAAACATTTTTCAAATAGGGCCGGCACAACCACCCCCAACTGCGTCCTAATGAGAATGACAAATGTAAAATGACAATTGACAGTTCGTTCTTTATTATAACTGCGGGCTACACGAAAATATGCGAAAAGCACGCAACGCGATGTAGGTAGGTAAATGGAATTTGGAGCATGTGCCGCTTAATCGTTTTCCTAAAACAAAAGACAGAATATTTTAATAACATCTGTAAATTATACCTGATTCACTCAATGTACATAAGACGTTTATTTTAAAAATTAACCAAAAAGGTGAATCATATCATTTATTACTGTAAATTCTATCAAGTTTGTTGAGTATACATAATTAAGGTTACTTACAAAGAGTATACTGCAATCGTTTTTTTTTTGCACATTTCACCTAACAATGTTATTTATGGTAGATGATATTGATCATGAGAACATTGAAAGAAAAGAAACTAAACAGGTACCTTAAATAACAAATACGACAACTGCAATAATTATTTTGTAACAAATATTGAACCGACTTCAAAATTAATTTAGTAATACCGCTTTTGATTGGGTAAAAATTTACTACTAAGACTTCGCTATGAAATTTTTGGCTTTCTTTGATTGCCCCGAGTTCCTATCATGAAATTTTGGCCTGACGTAATTCCAAGCGAAGCGAAACTAGTTTAGTACTAAATTTGATTATACAGAACGGACACACATTTTATAATATACAACTGCCATGAAAATGGTATAAGAATTTTGCAATCATGATCGGGATTCGGGATCTCTTTGATCATTCATCATTGCTGCAAATAGCAGACAGTTTGCTACCATATTAGCAGATTGGAGCCCTTTTTTTAATTAATGTATGGTAATTAAACAAAATTAATTTATTTCATACTGGCTGCGCCCCGCGGTTTCACCCGCTTAAGTCCGTATCCCGTAGGAATAGCGGGATAAAAAGTGCCCTATGTGTTATTCCAGTTGTCGAGCTGTTTACGTACCAAATTTAATTGCAATCGGTTCATTAGTTTTTGCGTGAAAGAGTAACAAACATACACACATCCTCACAAACTTTCGCATTTATAATATAAGTATGATAGGAAGTAGGATAGTACGATAAGATACGGTATATATGGCAAAAAGAAAAAACTCAAGAAAAATTAAAATAAGAATATGATACAAACGAAAACCGCAGGAACATCACTAACAAGCCGGTTTTTATGACTGATTACATTTAAGAAAGTTCACCATCAAACTTTTATTTTTATCTAATGACATAGAAACTACTACCATAGTTTAATAAGTGTACTATAATAGGTAGGTAGGTATGTAGGTAAATATTACCTATAAATATATATCTACTCGCTCAACGCTGTCGATTGTGAACAGGGACCATATATTATTAAAAAAATGTCGTTTCTAGGATGGTATCCGAGACTCATGACCTGATCATCTGGTATATTCCCAGAATCTTATGTCGCTAGCAAAACTGCGCAATCAAACATGGGAGACTTCTTGGAAATCAACCCAATTAGTAAAAGGTAAATTTTATGCCTCCATCCAGAGCAATATCCCTCCTAGACCTTGGTTCTCAAAATTCAAAAAGGTAACTAAGCCAGTCACTTCTATGATTTGTCGGATGAGACTACGTCACTCCTGTATTCCTGTTAATTTGGCAAAGATTCGGGTAAGGGATAGCTTCTTGTGTGAATATTGCATAGATGAAGGCACATTAAACCATATCTTACTTAACTGTCCTAATCATTTCCCATCCCTATATGATTCCGTTCCACCAAATATCCCTAAACCCACAAACATGAACATCCTGTTGTCAATGTTAAATATCCCTTTGTTTGAAGCTATAACAAATTTTATTACAATTAATAGACTAAAGTTTTAACATGTTTTTCATTTATTTTTTTAGTCTGTGTTGTCTGTAATTCTCAGATTATTTAATATTCGCCTCAACTAACACTACTCATCTCTATGTTGTGTGTCTTTATATATTGAGTTTGTTTTTCTTTGTTTTAGGTACTATATCATGAGTATATCTGCGATTTGATTGACATCGGTATTTTATATTAACTTTTACTTTGTTTCTGAACGTGTCTTCCCAAGGTGACATTGGCAGAATTGTGCATAAGCAAAATTGCCATTCACCAAAAACAAATGTGTCATTTGTCAAACGCAAAACGTCAATTCGCAATTGTCAAATCGTATAAACAGTGCCGTATATTACCCCAAAGTCTATTTATTATTTAAAACGAAGATAATATCAATGGTTATTTTATTTGACCCCACCAATAATATGTTACTTTACGTGTAAAGTATTAATTGTGATTGTGTATATTTAATTTTCTGTATATTTGATAAATATAAGAACAAATCAAAGATGAGTAAGAAACCTATATCTTTCGGCAAAATAACATTAAACTTTCAAAAGGAAACAAATGACAATGAATCAACGTCGGGCTTTGGAACGTTTGGGCGCACTCCGATACAGGAGCAGAAGGAAATCGAAGAGCTATCAGATGATTTAGAAAACCAACATGTACAAAAGGTAATGGGTATTAAAAACTTCGGTAAGAAAGCAAAGAACTTCGATGTGGAAGAAATGATGGAACGTGCGAGGCAGACGGCGCAAGAGGCTGCTAAGAAACAGGCTGAGCTGGAGCAAAAAGCTAAAGAAAATGATGAAGTTATAGGTGAGTAGGTAGAGGACTAGAAATGTTGCAATGTGTTTTGAACATCAGTCTTTATATCTATTTAAGAATTTAGGGTTGCTCGGTAGAGAACGCTAGTGACAAGGCCACTATTTGCTTAAGTTTTTTGAATGTACTGTTTGTTTTTCATGTTTGCATTAGTAATAAAAAAAAATCATTTCATTTCATTTCATTAATTCATTTATTTAATTTATGCAAAAGTGTTACATAATAAAGTAACATGTGATTGAATTTGTGAAATAACAGAACTGTGACTTTAAATAATAATAATTCATAAATGTAAAGGGACTTACTTCAAATCTGCAATTGAAATGATTAATGGAAAAAATTAGACAAATTTGTTACAAATCATGAAAAAACATATTATTATCATGATGAATAAATTTCTAATTTCTATGATTACTTTTAAGGTCCCTTACCCCCAGCTACAAATGAGGAAAGTGATGATGAAGAAGTAATAGGCCCACCAATACCAGACAGTATACTCAAACCGGAAAAACAAAAAGATGATGATAAGGATTCGGAGGATAGCTACAATGAGCTGAGTGATTCGGATGATGAAGAACTCAGTTTGGATAAACGGATACCTAACTCACATGAGGTTGGTTTTTGTAATACATGCTTCTCCTAGTATCTTTTGCTGATTATTAAACTGTGCTATTAGTAATATTATATATTTGCTTGTAGGTGGAAATGCACCACGGATCAAAGGCTGTAGTAGCTCTAGCGGTAGACCCATCGGGTGCTCGTCTGGCTACCGGCTCTGTGGATTATGATGTATCATTTTGGGACTTTGCTGGTAAGATGTTTGTTATATTTAATGTTATTAAAGTGAAATATTAATGCATTTCATTATGTTACCTTCTATATTTCTATTCTTATAATGTAAATCCAAAGAATTTGTTTATTTTCAGTTTGAACTAACAAAACTCTTGAACTACTGTACTGGTTTCAAGCATTGGATCGCCCCTCTTCTCTATTTATCAACATTGCGATTTTACACTCTTAACACTGACTGTTCAATTAATTATATAACCAAATAAAATATCCACTCAATTGCTCATTCATCAGGTATGGATTCTTCAATGCGATCGTTCCGTACACTGCAACCGTGCGAGAACCACCCGATAAGAGCGCTACAATACTCCGCTACCGGTGACTCCATATTGGTAGTGAGTGGTGCGGCTCAGGCCAAGGTGCTGGATAGAGACGGGTTTGAAGTGCTAGAGTGTGTGAAGGGGGACCAGTATATCACAGATATGGCAAGGTAAATTGTGATAATCTATACTTATAATATTATAAGTCTGAAGAGTTTGTTTGGTTGAATCACGCACTAATCTCATTACTGGCCTGATTTGAAAGTTTCTTTCAGTGTTAGATAGCCCATTTATTGAGAAAGGCCTTAGAATATATAGAATCAGATACTTACTTCAGCATTGAATATGTACTTGATCCCTAGTGAATTCATATTTTGGGATAAAATAATGTTGTGTGTTTGATTATTAATTGCTTTATATCATTACAAATATTATAAATGCGAAAGTTTGTAAGGGTGTGTGTATGTTTGTTACTCTTTCACGCAAAAACTACTGAACCGATTGCAATGAAATTTGGTACCTAGATAGCTGGACATCTGGAATAACACATAGGCAACTTTTTATCCCGATATTCCTGCGGGATATGGACTTACAAAGGTGAAACCGCGGGGCGCAGCTAGTATTATATAATAATCAAAACGAATTTTGATTGATATGTGGGAATTACGTTATTCATAAAGAAAACCTCCAAGCACGCTAGAGACAATTTTGCATATATCCAATTAAACAAAAGAAAGCTACAACTATTGTAAAAAATTCCTTCCAGAACAAAAGGCCACACAGCAGCACTAAACAGCGGCTGCTGGCACCCGCACATCCGCGAAGAGTTTATGACTTGCGCCCAAGACGGAACCCTCAGATTGTGGCTGACAGAAAACCCAAAACAGCATAAAGCCGTCATCAAACCCAGACAGCAGGGTGGATTGAAGACAAATCCTACGTCCTGTGCCTTCTCTAGAGATGGCAACACAGTCGCCTGTGGTTGCTTCGATGGGTCCATACAAATGTGGGACCACAGGAAAAACTTCGTCAACAATTCAACTCTACTCCGAAACGCTCATCAGAAACAATCGGAAATATCAAGCATCGCGTTCTCTTACTTGGGGTCCTATCTTGCAACCAGAGGCAACGACGATACAATGAAAGTCTGGGATCTTAGAGCGTTTAAGAAACCACTCAATGTGTTCGGGGGTCTATTTTCCAGGTACGAGCAAACTGACTGCGGTTTCAGTCCCGATGACAATATGGTGTTTACGGGTGAATCACTGCAAAGGAACCAGGATGTTGGAAGACTGATATTCTACAATGTTAAGACGTTCGAAGAAGTGTCGCGTATAGATGTGACCAAGTCGCACGTTATCAAGGCAGTTTGGCATGCGAAATTGAACCAATTATTTGTTGGATGTGGAAACGGTGTTGTGAAGTGTTATTACGATAGCAAGAGGAGTTTGCGTGGCGCTAAATTGTGTATAGTGAAAACTCATAGAAAGAAACAGTCTATAGAAGTAGTAAGCTCGCAGCAAATCATCACGCCCCACGCATTGCCGTTATTCAAGCAAGAAAAGTTGCGGACAAATAAGAAGAAATTGGAAAAGGACAGGCTAGACCCGCTGAAATCTAGACGACCTGATTTACCTATAACTTCAGGTCAGGGTGGAAGGGTTGCAGCTTCCGGAAGTACCCTGAGCTCCTTCGTGATAAGGAACTTGGGTCTCTCTAAGAGGGTGGACGACGATCAAGATCCAAGGGAAGCTATATTAAAGTTCGCTAAAGACGCAGAGGAAAATCCATTCTGGGTTGCCCCCGCGTATAAGAAAACACAACCGAAGCCAATATTTCTGGACGATGAAGATGGCCCATCTGATGCTAAAAAACCGAAATCGGATACTTAAATAAAATATTTAAGAACATTGTATGCTTTTTAAATTGTTATTGTAAGTCTACTATCCTATTTAATTGCACTAGTTGCTGTATAACTAAGTAATATAATGGTGAAAAGCTTACTTGTGAAAGAAAATTCTAGTTAGGTCTAATTTCAGACTCCTATCACTGGTGGTAACGTATCTACAGCGATAAATATATACAAATTCACGCGAGGCATCACGCAAATAAGTTTCGAATATGATTTTTTGTTTGCAAGTTTGTAAGATATTGTAACGAATTTGGTGTCACTGTGGTACAGCCGTCAGCCGAAAGAGTTTAGTTATACTTTATTTTATTACAAATTCTTTCCCAAAAAATCCTCTTATAAGATAGCAGTGGTCTATAAATCTTCTAGCTACAGTTTAGCAAATAATACAACAAGATAATTTGAACATTATTTATTTCCTTACATCTAAAACTACAAATTTAAACTAAATTACGCTGTAGCCGCTACACTATGTGGTTCCCGCGTGTCTAATGGGTTAATTGGTGATCGAGCAGAATTCTGCAAAAAACATTACTACTGATAAAAAAATGCATATATACTTATAAATGTTATTTTACAATAATAAACAAACGATGATAGATGTAAAGTGGGCCACATTCCAAAAGTAATTTGCAATAATATTTTTATTTAATATTTATATTTTTTGTGCTTGCTTTTCTAACTTACCAATTTCTTGGCTCGTTCCGTGAGAATAGAGAAGGCGAAATGGTTCAAAACTACCCCAACTGGCAAAGCAACACCTTGGAATCTGTACAATTGCTTCACATCACTATCTGGGGATCCTAAAAACAAAAAAAATGAACTTACACAGCAAAACTAAACTTTTTTTTTTCTATAATATGTAAGTGAATTGTGATATTCAAATACAAAATTTAGTTCAGCATAACTAGTCACGCAAAAGATAAAAAAAATAAAATAATAATAATTAAACTCACCAGTAATTTTATGTACAGAAGTGATAGCTACTTTGCCGATTTGCGCTGTGTTATTAATCACAGGCCCCTTCGATATATCCACATACTTTCCGATTTTATATAGCGTCACTTTACCTGCAATCGTTCAATAATTAGATAGTATTTTTAAAACTGTGTTTACATTTTGTAAACAAATCCCTACTTTTTTTTCGTCGCAGCATCACGTGTAACAGCTGGACCAATTTCACAACCTCGAATTTTTTATTTTTGTGTTTATATCAGCTGAAGGACCGTATGAAAGAAAGAATAATAAACTTGGCCACAAAAAAATTAAAGGTGTTTATTCCTCACGTAAGTAGTAGTATAGTATTAGTAATAAGCAGTGGTGGCTCAGTGGTGAGAACCTCGGACTTCAAAATCGATACGTCGGGGTTCGAGACCGGGCGAGCGTGCAGGAAATAAATTGATTTTTCAATTTATCTGCGCATGTAGATAACATCGCCACTGCTTAAAACGGTGAAGGAAAACATCGTGAGGAAACCGGCATGTCCGAGAATAAAATGTTCGACGACATGTGACATCTGCCAACCCGCACTTGGCCAGCGTGGTGGATTATGGCCTGAACTCTCATAGGAGGCCTGTGTCCCAGCAGTGGGAACATATATGGGCTGATGATGATGATGATGATTCCTCACGAGTTTGACAATTGACACGAAGATAGGTCAACGCCTATCGGGTCAGTTATATAAAAAGGGAATCTCACCAAATCATCACAATTTCCAAAACCCAAAAGAAAACATACCATTCCCCGAAGCGATGCTCGGTATCTGACTGGCCTTGTGCTCATTATCCCTGAACATCTCCAACGCGAGCTGTTCGGAGACATCCAGCCTTTGCACCGGCAGACCAGCTCGCGCCAGCGTCACGTACTCCGCGCTGAGGGTGTGCAGTTCTTGCTGAGTTGGTTTCCAGTCCGGGAGGGTAGGTAGATCTATGTCGTATATGAACGAGCCACTGCGTACTGGGAAATGAATGAATAGTTTATTGTTATACCATATGAAATATAGTATACAGAAATAACAGGTTTAAAATGTGTGATGGGTGTGTTATCGCTATATGCCATTATCACTTGCAGAAAAGCAGAAAAGAAATTTAAGATTATTTTTTTATGAGACTTTTTTAAGAAGTCTGTGTCAATCATCAAAACACTGAAAAAAATTATCTACCACAAGTTAAGTGGAAAACTTTGTTAGTTTTAAATGTTAAAAGTGTGTTAAATTTATTCAGATATTTTTTTTATAGCATTGCTAACAATATAAATCATTGCAAAATCTGAGCAATTTATGATATGATACTCACTATCTGGTCCTGGAAAACTATGCAATTTCACCGGAACATTATCTTTGAAAGCTTTCATCGCACAGACACCGAGAACCATAGAGCATGTCCGCCAAAATGCCTTGTTCACTTGATGCGGCTCCGCTACTGTGAAGTTTTGTAACTGAAAAACAATGATATAATACATGGATGCCAACTTATGAATGGTAAATTATTACATTTTATTACAGTGTATGAAAATTGAATATATCTATACTTTTTCAATAACTTCCAAAAACAAAAAGGATGAGAGTTCTATGTTTGTCTATACTGGTATGAAGGTATAAGAGATAGACATTTGAATAAGCTCTATTTCTTTCCAGCCTTTTATATAAATATCCATGTCACATTTACATACAAATTCATAAATGTGTATTTGCTGATCAAGTGTAAATAAGATTAAATTACTATTTTTTCAATTTTATCTACAATAGCTGATTGCTGTATTGGCTATAAGCAGATGTATTGCCTGGCAAAGTAAGACATGTTGAGTAAGCCTTCTGTAATGGACATCTACTCTACAAGCAGCACATTTATAATACAGCATTAACAATGAGAAAGCTAAAATCACATAATGAAAATTCTAAAATGAAAATCTACAGATAAATGCTTAAGAATCAATCACAACCCTGTGTACTTAAGCATACTGAGGTTTACAATTAACTCACTTCCAATGTACAACTTTCTGTAAGTGGTTTATGCATGTCCCAATACACCATACCATCCAGTAGAGCTAATGCACTGCTCTCTGCGTGCCATTGACTTAGATCTGAAATAACAACTCATACTTAAACACGTTTTTGGTTTTATAATGATTTATCCCACTAAAAAAAAATTATTCTGTTGAAGAATTTAGAACATAAAAGGGAATTTCTTAATACTTTCTTTTATAAGTCATAGTTACTGAAAAGTATATACTATTTTTTACTCACCATTTTTTTGAAAAACAAACTCAAGCAAACTTATCTATCAGTCGGTACATTACAATAAAGTAACATGATTCTACAAATTGCCAGATATAACCTATAACCTTTGTATTGATTTTTTATTAAATACTTATAGTTCATAAAAACAAACTTACGTCTAGCGCAATCATACGGCGTAGATATATCTTTATTCATGACCAGTGTACAATCTTTAGGGATACCCTTGTAATTTACTTCTATTTTCTCAATTCGCCCAACATTCTCTATTTGTCGCTTCTTTTCTAGTTCGAATAGATGATGGCGGCGTTCAACCGCTTCTTGTGTACTTAATAATCCTATAAATTTAAAGTAAATTAAGTGCAACTAATCAAAACAAAAATGTTATTGAGAATTTTGGAATTGTGACTTACTTATAGACAAAGGTGAAGACAAGTTTTTATTGTAAAGAAGAGATTTAGATACACAGCGTAAATGCTGCTTCATTGTGATTAATTATATTTATTAATTAAACTATTTTCTAAATAAACAAACACTAAGGTTACGACATGAATTCTTAAGATTTGAGGTTATTTAAATTTTGACATTTTGAATGAAAACTTGCCAGAACATAATATATCATTGACCAAAACCACAGATGGTAACAAAATCACAAAAAACTAAATGCTATAGCTAAATGTTCATATCGTTTTATAGGCTCATGTAGAAAATTTTTGTGATTTAAAATAATTATTTCGATACTAATATGTAATTCGAAATGGTAATAAGCATAGTACTTTTAATAAAAAAAAAAATTCTTTCATTTTATAAACCTTTTAGATGGAAAAGCTCTTTACATTGAATAATATTTATAAATTAACAAGTGTTATAAGTATCCTATAAACTACTTTTTATAATATCTACTGATTGATTTGGTTTGTTACATACTTTTACCGTTTAACTTACTGTTGTTTTAATAACATACTTACTTTTTATAATTAAAACAACTAATTATTGTTGTGTGAATGAAATATAATTTTTAGTTAAATCAATAATTCAAATCAGTTCAAGTTACTAATAATATGAAATGTAGACTATAATTTATAATTAAACTACAATTGATGTAGTCTCTAGAGTTGTATTAAGAGGTCATTGTTATGGTCATAAATTGAAATACTTCATAACTTATAAAATATTTAATACAATAATATAATATGTTATCCAACCATAGTTCGCTTCCTTCCCCTGGCTCTTACTTCTTCAAACTTACTTATAATTTCCTTTATGTTACTTTTACTATAACCTTTATAAGCATCAAAGATTTTCGAAAATAGATCAGGACAATCATTGTGTGTACTAATTAAGGCTCTTTCTAGCACATATAAGTCTACACCCTTATCTTCAGCACTTGAATCCACATGAGATAGGCCAAAGTCAATCATAACTATCTCAATATTGTCATGATCAAGCCATCTTAATTCACTTGAACTGGGATTTTTTTCAACAAGCAATATATTAGAAGTAGTCAAATCACCATGAATAATGTTGTTATCATGCAATTTCCGAACTGTTTCACCTATACTTCGGGCAACAGCATCGAGGCTGGCAATATTGTCTGTTTCCATTTTTTTTATTTGTATGATCAAATCTTTTGCTGTGATACTATTTTCATAATGCTGCATATAAATACGTCGTCGCTCGAAATCGACTAAATATAAAGTTGGAGTCCTAACTCCTGCTGCTTTAGCACGCACGATGGATCTTGCTTCATTTTTTATTCTTTCTTTAGTTATGGTTTCATCTAGATCAGGGTGCCTGTAGTTCTTCTTAAATCTTTCTTTTATTAACGTAGGTTTTCCTAAATAATTGCAAATATACAACTTCGCTTCTGCCCCTTGTTTTAGTACTTTCAATTCTTCACACATTATAAAATAACCTAGTTACCTTTACGGTTTATTGAACATACAGCACGGTGCGTGTTAAGACCTTGTATGTATACTTAGCATTGACTGGAGATCATCATCGAAAAATAATGCTTTATATTTTTAATCTAATTACTTTCCAGGTATTTATGAGAATAAGTAATGTATGTTTACAAATTTGCCGTCAAGTCACACGCACATCTACGGTTTTTGGCATTTGTATGTTGTCACTTGTCAATGTCAGATATCAAGAGTATGGAGTATGTTCATTACCATACGAATTATTCAAAAATAAAACTGATCGTTTTATATCGATATTAATATTCATTAAAATAAGAATAGAATAATATATTTCTAATACAGGGTAGGTAATTAACATTATGTAATTAACAAAAAAATATGATAACTCACACAAAAAAGATGTTAAGTGAGCCGCACCTTTCGATTATAAATGAAACAAAATGGTCATAAAGCATACGCACACTACATACGGATTTGTAAAAAAAATATAGGAATTGTATCATAATTTTTTTAACCTTCTCTAGACCTCGGTATTGTAATTCAAAAGCCTATATCACACTAATGAACAATTCCTATTACCTGCTTTCAATAACTCGTAAATCGATGGAGCTTAATTTGTAATAACTACAGAATTATTTCTGAAAACCTCTGTGCTATTAAATTTATGCTGGTCATTCCTCTTTACTCAATACGATATTAAAAAAAAAAGGTCAAACACAGTCCGGTTAATTAATGTAATAGTATACCCTTATTCAAAAAATTACGGGTAATAAATATAACATTTACCCACAAATAACCCCTTCCTACGACTAATGTATAGTCATATGTTCAATGCTTATCATTTCGCTATGATTGCTTTTGGTACCTAACAGGTTTACCGGCTCGTAGAATTTTGTGCATGCACTTGCCGTGTGTAGCGTATAGTCATTCACTGAAGAAGGGAGTCTGTGTGGGCGTCACATTGGTTGTTGCGCTCGTGCCTGTCGGTGGCGCGTTCATTTGGCGTTCAATTCGACGAATCGAAATTAATGGAATACAGTGATTTTTCGAATCGTTTAGTGTTCTAACGTTGACGCGACGCAGCCGTAAAATATTTTTACGGTAATAATCAAATCGATACAATTGCTACGTGCGTCTTTGAACAGTGATACTTAACTCCTTGGTGTTTTGAAAAATTTTAAAATGTCAGTGGAAGGATTGGAATACGAGACCATCGTCCAAAACGGACCTAAAAAAGTAAGTGTTTTTTTTGTATTTTAATTGTACTTGACTTTAATAGTACAGGATATAAATAATATATTATTTATATATTGTAGCGTGTTTACGTCAATAATAATCAATTTTCAAGCACACATTTATTTGTCTAATGTCTTTATTTTTTAAAATCCATTCAAAAATTGTACGCCAAATCACGTAAAACACAAGTTAATTTGTAAAATGCGTTAAAGCTTAGTCATACATGCCCGCCTAGCTAGTAGCTATTGAGACGTAAAGGGGGTGAAGTGGTGTTCTATACGTCTGTCTGGGTGCATTTCGGTAGGTATATTCAATGGCACGCCTCCCGATACCAGGCTAATGTGATATCCGTCTACTACTGTTCTTTATAGTCTAAGGTTGTAAAATGCATTGGATAATTGCGCGCTGTTTTGAAATGAAAACTTATTTAATGTTTGAAATTGAGAATACATCGCAGTTATAATATGTATAATGAGGCGAAATATCTATATTATTAATATATTATATTTCGACAATATTAAAATAAGCTATAATAAAAGTAAATGTTTAATACCGAATAGAAATGTAGGGTTGAAACATTTTTTGAACGTGTAGAGATCTAATATACATATTTTTTAATTACACATTTTAATTGTAAATTGATATATTATTATATTCATGTGTGACATCAATTCTCCGTTTTCTAGAAGAATATAGTAAATTTATAGGCGAAAACTAATAAAAAGTAACCACTCTTACATACTTGCAGAGCCGTGCCGTCGCGTCGTAAAATATTTAAGTAAATGAAACGCACAATTTTATTGCTGTATTTTATAAACACGTCCGGCTCTCGACTTGTAATTATTATTTTCGTACCTGCGTTCATAAATCATTGCACATTTTCAAAATTAACATGACTCTAGTTGCGTTAATCAATGGAAGAACAAAAAATTGTTTCCATTGACCATAGGCATAAAAAAATAATTGGATTCGTATGCGTACATTTTATATTGTATTTATTTTATTACAAAAGATAACAAATATAAATACAAAACATATAAACATTTTATTATTTATACCGATTAGACCAGTTTTAAAACTGACCTCATCCTGCCATTTTGCCCACCTGTTCTAGCAAACAGACATAAAATTACTAATTAGTTATAACTTATCATGAAATCAATGTATAAAATAGAATCAAAATATACGCAAACAAAAAAAAAAATACTTTCCTCGGCTGTCTTATCGCTATTAGCGATCTCTACCATGCAACACATTAAGTACTGTTTTACATTAATAAGTTTTTCAAAATACCAGTACTATTTGCGACCGTATTACCAGCATTATGAGGTTATCGATTAAAAGTAGCCTACATCGTCATATGTTATGTAGAAGATACTAGCTCAGCTAATAATCCATATTTCTCTTTATTGCGTGGTAGATGGTACTATGACAGTATTTTTATGAATTCTTTTGTATACAATCATCCCCTTATGTCTTGCTATCAGGCAAATTTGTAGAGGGTTATTTTTATTTAATGCTTAGATACACTACTCTATCACGGAGTCGATTGATGAAAATAAATAAATATATTTATTTCCATCAAACATCACCACGTTCAACATTCATTAATATAAAACCAAAGATTAATCCTTTCGTCCTTTATTTTCACACAAACACAGTTTAACACACAGAATATAGAATACAGATACACAAATTGCCAGATTCATTTATACACAAATGTTCATGGCCTCTTATTAAAAGATTAAAAAGAAAAATAATAAAATATTTTTCCAGACTCGGTCGTTAATTAAACTTTTGCTTTAGATAATCTTCATTAAAGTAAATAGCTACTGAATTAGCAGCGTTAAAATTGAAACGAAAGCTTGGGAACTGTTCAAGTATTCAAATTAAACAGTTAGTTGACGTTCAGCTTATTATTGCGCGGGAAAACAATAGGCGATCGAGATCACACATGACCGTTACTTTCTTATTTTAAACTTGGAACCTTCTTTTGCTCCGTCTGAATCTATACAAGTCCAAAGTTTTTGTATTGAGTCTTGAATAGATCTGAAACGTTTTATAACTAAAAAACCTAATTTTGATAAGTTTCATCTCGATATATTTAACCGGAATTAATAAAGTTTGCATAACGATTTTAATTGATGAATTCTTACAAAAAGGCGCAAATGTAATGTAATCCATTTGCATTCTAAAATATGATATACTTAAACAAACTATTAAATTGTATGTTTTTTATAAAACCGATCGTATTAAAATCATACAACATTGCTAAGTAACAAATAGGAAAATTTAAAATATATATTCAAAATTCAGGGTCTAACTCACACACTACGAACTACATAATATTAAAAAGTACGTCCATAGAGAAGAAGATTCAAATGATCGGGGGTCATTGACCGTGCCGTATGTTACATTTTTTGTGCACAGATCAACTCCGTCTATTATAAAAACTACCTGACAATCTTTGATGATTCGTGTTTATATGTTAATGTATTTAGGATCGATAAATTATACGAACTAATAACAATTAGTTTTTTTTTTATATTTACTTATTTAAATAAGAAATTATTGTGCTTGTAGTGTACAATGTACGTGGTTAATTTTTTTCTACATTTAAAAGTGAAGTCCCGTGTACTGGGGTATGGGGCAGATGATATACATCTGTTTCACTGATCGATTTTTTTTATGGACAAGTAGGTGATCAGCCTTCTGTGTTCTGCCAGACAGAGACGTTTTTTTTATTTTTATTTTTTACATTTACTGCTGCAATATTATTGAAATAAATGTATAGTTACCATTACTAAGTTTACTAAGTGTACTATATAATAATATAAACCGGCAGTGTTTGTTTGTTTGATTGAACTCGCTAATCTCACGAACTAAAGATTCGAATTGAAAAAAAATATTTTCGTATCAAATTGTCTATTTATTGAGGAAGACCATAAGGATATATAATATCATATACCTGCGACGTGGGTGAAATCTCACAAAGACACACCTGTTATTAACTTTTAATAATATAACCACTAGCCTTTTGATTATTTAATTTTGTTCTACCACAAAGCGATTGTTTTCAATATTAGGTTATAAATAACTGAAAGTTTAAACAATTAGTTAGAAATATTTATTATTGTTAGTTTTTTTTTTCACAAATACGTAGGTAGGTACTTTAATGACTAAATGGATAGCAAAATATTCACATTTTATAAACAAAAAGTCCAATACAGATTCGTAGTTCGTTGAAACTTAAGTCTTATAGGGTCATTCAAGTCATCAATCTATTCAGAGCCCAAGAGCTGTTATACATCAAAATATTTAACTTTAAAATATAATTTCGTGCTAAAAGCTCAAGTGCCACTTAATTTGTAAAATTTAAAGCGATTATGGAATAAATTGCAATATTCTTAACTTGTATATCGCTGTTACGTAAGCATGACCTTCCAAATGACCGTATTGGGTTCTGGAAGCGGGTCAAGATAGACTGGTTTTTGTAAAGTATTGAACAATGGGACTTTATTAAAAGCTCCTATTTGGGACGATGAAGGCCGTTTCTTTTGAAAGGGACATATTTTCAACTTTTTTGTTGCTATGAGGTGGTATTTACTAGATAGAGTCCGCGGCTTCTCGTGTTGTCTGAATTATGCAATAGTCTGCATATATTATTTCCCTAGGTCGTAAGCTACCAATATTCTTTCGTTTTTTATTCTATTTTAGCTAAATAGGCTTATAAGTTTTTTCTTGAAAGGGCAACAGATACTTTAACTTTCATACTGATTGTAAATATTAAAACTATGTTATGAAGATTCAAAAGTGCTTCGAATTTGAGTTTAATTATTTTATTAAGCAGTCGAAGCAGTTTGACATTCAAATTTTCATTCAAACATGAAAAAAAAAATCATTCGAAGCTAATTGTAATAAACGTAAATTGATATGTTAAAAAGCTTGTTTTATAGCTCTAAAATAATAATAAATGTTTGCAAAGAATTGAGAAATCCCGACTTCCTCTTTTTAGCACCCTACATTTCTTCTCGTTAAATAGGAATTTTAAACACCCTACACAACTTATTAACCACACAAATTATTAACCAAAATGTTCTTTAAAATATTACTTACTAACATTTCATGCGAAATTTCAATTATTTTAAGTCGAACAAAAAGTCGACCTCGAAAACATCTGGATTGTGGCCAGTTGTATATTTTTACTCCTTATGGTTTGAGTCAGACGGAAGCACTTTATTTATTTTTGCAAGTCACTGCAAATCAGTGTCCCCTCGTGTATACTTTCTTAAAACTAACGTGTTTACTTTTCCTCAGACTTGTAATAAAAAATGCTTATACATTCTCCATTTCCATTGTACTAGTTTATAACTCGAAGTAGGCTAACTATTCGATAGAGTGGTAGTTGTGGGGCAGCAAAACAAGGAAATATATCAATTAATCACATATAATCACTAATCTAATATATAAAATTCTCGTGTCACAGTTTTCGTTGCCATACTCCTCCGAAACGGCTTGACCGATTTTGATGAAATTTTTTGTGCTTATCCGGTATCTTTGAGAATCGGCCAACATGTATCTTTCATACCCCTAAATGTTAAAATTAAGGCAGAACAGCGTTTGCCGGGTGCAGCTAGTAAACTATATGATTAATACGTCGGAACTATAATAACTATTTTTTTCATTGTAGAACCCACTGCTAAGGTAACAGTATTAGATTAAATTCATGAATCAATCAAGAAAAATTCATGAATATTATCAGTACTTATTGCTATTTCACATTTAAAATTTTACACTAGGCTAGAAATTTCAACGTTACTAAACCAGCCAGCCTTTCACATCCATCTTTCACAACATCTAGCCAAACATTTGTTTATTTTTTATGTAGTCTGTATGATGTATAATTTGTATACAATGGACAAATCGGGAAATGTTCTGATACTGCGACCGTTTTCGAACGAAGATACTTTTTTAAACGTTCCATTCCAAGAATTATGACAATGGATTTTTTTATAGTCTGTGTATTTCCCGCGCTTTTGCGCTTCAGCTGATTTTTTCGTTTTGTTTCCGAAATGTATGCTAGTATTTCAATGGTGGTATAAAAATTGTGAATGAAAACGTAAAGCAAAGGAAAGCCTTTTTCTCA
The DNA here is from genome assembly GCF_012273895.1 of Zerene cesonia. Classification (NCBI taxonomy): domain Eukaryota; kingdom Metazoa; phylum Arthropoda; class Insecta; order Lepidoptera; family Pieridae; genus Zerene; species Zerene cesonia. The sequence continues at coordinate 5,685,168 of NC_052127.1, forward strand.
CAGTTTTTATTGTTCGCGTGTTTTGTGGGAAAACGTTACTGATGTCCTTTTAATGGTTATTATTTCCTAAATATATAAAGATATTTATCTTTATGTACCTAGGTGTATATTTTATTTCTTTATCGATAATGATATCGGATTTCGATATTGATTTAAGTTGCAGAGTCATACAGAGTAAAACATGAATCATTTATTATTATTAGGATTTAATGTCGATATTAAACCTATTTTCTTGCCATAATTTTGGTGACGGGTTTTAGTTTTTTATTTGCGCTAAGATTCTGTGGTGGTTTCTCGTTTCCAACAATCCTTCAACGCCTAAGACTAGAGTCCTTCACAGATAAAAGATGTTTGTCAAATTTGACATTTAGCTTTGACGCGGGCTCTCCACTGAAGGGTCCTCGTGTCATTTGATGTCAGGGGGACTTAATTCCTTGAAATCTCCTTTGAAACACTTGCAGCTGAGCTAGTGGATGCATCGTCGAATTTTTTACAAACATTCACTGAATTTATTTAAACTAAGCTTTTTTTGTAAGAAAAATTACGTACCTATGTATTAACTTATTTTATAAATAAAAAATGCGGTAAAAAAGAAACAATGAAGCATCGCCTTATATCAATAGAATAATTTGAATTGACAGATTATATTATTACGTCGTGAATAATTAACCAACATACATATGAATTATCTTAGGCCATTGATTTGTGAGTAATGAGGTCGATGTACTCACTTGCGCATATTTTTAATCTGAAGACGAGAACTGAGAAGAGAGTTTTTATTTATCCAAATTAACATTCTGATGGTAGGTTTTTATCTGTCATTATAATAACTTAGTTAATAAATTTTCTAGATTACTGTAGGACCGGAAAACTTAAGTTTATGCTGAGTAATTTTACCATTTTAGTACCACACTGATTAGTTAGAAGTCTTTCTTCTTTCGAATAACGAACACGATTGTGTAATGTTGTATAATTCTATTAAATATCCGGTATAAGTCTCCTTATTACGGTATAAGTACTCGCCAGAGTAAGAAGGTATGCATATAAAAAAATGTTAAAAAAGATAAAGTGACCGGCTACAACCACATAGTATATACAAATAGTTTCCAGTTCCATAAAAATATCTGAAAAGCATGCACTTAACAATCCCTGTTCCAATAAAAATCTGGGTCGTCTCATCGAACAAAGATATCGTTGTGATACGAACACGTGAGAGCACTTCCTTCTCTATACGAAAGAATGCTTCTATATTTGAAATTTAAAAGTCTGGTTACTTGTGAAATTTTGTGAATTTATTTTTTCGAATTTAGAATAAAGTTATTGAACTGACAAACCCTTATACTTCGTATAATTTATAGACATATATATACCTACAACCAGAACATAAAAAATATTAGTAAATTACTTTATTTGCGATAGAGATGTCTGTTTAAAGTAATATTGCACACACTGGCCAATCAAACTTAACATTGATTGTATGTAAATAAATCATTTCGAAAGGAAAATAGTAGAAAGTAGAAAAATTCTGAACGTCTTATAAAGTACATACCTATTTCATTTATTCCAATGAATTTCACAATACATAACAAATCGCACGTAATAATTTTTTACAGAAATATTAATCATACTTTAAAATTTTTATTATTTCGATAAATTCGATTTCCGATAAGATAAAAGTCAGTATTATGATGCAATTTCAAAATCAATTTAAAGGTAATCGGAAATGAGTATGTAACAAATTTAACCATTTTCTATGGAATTCCTGTGATTCATATACTTTATAATACTTTTCCTTTTAACTTAATTAATTACTTTACCTTTTTATAGATAAGAAATAAAAATTACATGTATACAAACGCATGTAAACGAAACAACAATAAAGGTAATTAATTCATTACATATCTCCTTTGGGAACTATATTTTCGTATTACAAAACATTCACAACCATAATATCAACATAATATTGCGATGAGTTTTTTTTATAATCACTAATTCAGTTAGAGAATAACGTTATCTGTGGTTTGACGTTTGTTACCAACGTGCATGGGCGTAGAGTGTAGGTACCTAATGGCCTAACCTAAAAACACCTAGCCCATAAAATCCCTCATCTAACAAGCCAATTTGTGAATATATTGCCTCACAAATGTCCCGTATAATTACTCCAATTATCCACTTCGCACAAGAACTTAATATTTAAGAGTGCTATTTAACGGGGTGCATATTTTAAATAGTTTTTATCAACATTCCTCATTGCATTTCGAGTTGTTGAATTCCATCGTAATTTTTTTTTTCAGCTTGAAATCTCTACAATCATTTAATTTTAGCGAACTAAAAAACCACTTGACATTTATTCACCTCATCAGTGTTTGTAAAAAAAAATATATACAATGATACTTTGTCAATAGTCAAATAGAAGATATTATTGAAATGGTTGTTTATTACAAGCGAAATAAATCAAATTGTTTTGTATAAAACGACATTCGACAAACGTATTGTGGGAGTCGAGCATGCTTCGGCACGAATTGGGCCAGCTCGCACCGGGGAAGTACCACACCCCCACAGAAAACCGGCGTGAAATAATAGCTTGCTATTGTGTTTCGTACGGTGAGTGGGGGAACCGGAGGCCTATTTCCTTCTTCTAGCCCTTCCCAGTCCATTCCTTATTTCCAATCATCAATCCTTTCCTTATCCCTTATCCCTTAAAAGCGGGCAGCGCATTCTCAGAGGTCTGAGCCTCTGCGAATGTTCATGGGCGGTGGTGATCGCTTTCCATCAGGCGAACCACCAGCTCAGTTGCCCACTATGACATAAAAAAAAGACAAACACGTTTTTAACGCCTATTGAAGAATCACCCGAAAGAAAAAAAATTGTAAAAAACTTCCAAGATATTTCAAAATTTTGGACTCATGCTTTTTACAACTAGAAGATTTATAAGTTACATAGTATAATGTCAGTTTTGTGCTGCGTGCGTCTCATTTGATAGAACAAACTTCAGATTCAGATCAGTATATATCAGTTACTACCTACACCTTTCTAATGGTGAAAGAATTTTTGAAACCGTATCAGTAGTGTTTGTTGAAAATATTACAAACACAAATGTTTTCTCTTTAAAATTTTAGTTAAAAGTTAATAAGAAAATATTGAGTTTGTATTCGCTTTTGCAAAACGCTATATCTCCTCCAGGCCACTATTTCATCCACTTCTTTATTTGGTGCTGGAAACAATGTAGATCTATTAAGATCTGTATTGCTACGATACACTGGCATTATATCTCGATAAGGCAATGATTTATTGCGGACCGCTATTGGTTTTTAATTTAATTAGTCTGTGCTTAGGTTTTACCTAGAGGAGACGAGGTTATAGTAAACTTATATAGTACTAGCTGCGCCCCGCGGTTTCACTCGCATAAGTCTGTATCCCGTGAGAAAATCGGGATAAAAAATGCCTACGTGCTGTATGCCAGTTGTCCAGTCCATCTACATACCAAATTTCATTGCAATCGGTTCAGTAGTTTTTGCGTGAAAGAGTGACAAACACACACACACACACACACACACACACACACACACACACACACATTAGTAGGAATTGGGATTTGTAAGTAAATTTGTAGTGTTCAATAATATTTTATATGCTGAGTTTTAATTATTATTTATGATCCGATTATGATATATACTTTCCAATGAATATTTTTCAGCGTTTACATAATTTCAAATGACTACGCAAAAAATTCATTTTCATTCGAAATTCAAATGACGCCATAGACTGTTCTATAGTTCTGGTTCTATTCTATTTCGAATCGGTGTTAACCATTGTATATTGAACATTTTTTCTTTTTTAAATTTTGTTAACTAAGGATGAGTTCGCACGATCCTTTCACCACGTGAAAACTAAATTCTCTAAATACGCCCGTTCGTTCAACTCGTCCCCGTCACATTTATTTTTAATTTCTCGTCTGTTGACCTTCAATCCTTCAATATGGCGGATCGTGGCGGGAACTTAAATAGCTGAGATTAAGTTCAGAATTCAGATTAATGACTTCAACTTACTAGTTATTCTGGCTTCCATTTTTGTATACTAGCTTTGCCCCCAGCTGCGCTTGCGATGATGTACGTTATCGCGCGAACGCTCAATAACTATTGTCTTTCTTCCCCGTTTTGTCCGCAATGCGATTTATTTCCCAAGCAACCACTATAAATGAGTGTTATATTATATAAGTGATTGTTTTATTAACATGAGTATTAATTATTCAATATTTATAGTCATTTAGAATCAAAGTCAAAGAATAAATAACAGACAGTTATCTATAACAAGTTAATTCGAAAGTCAGGGTTGCTAAATTACTTAATACGTTTCCTGGCAGAGATTGCTGTCTAGCAATAAGGCCGCCTTTTGTACAAAATATCATTGTGCTATTATTTTGTATAAACTTTACTTTCTGTTTTGTACAATAAATAAAAATAAATAATTTTTTTTTTTGGTTAATAATGAGAGATTAACTACAACAAAGGAAAACTAATCAGTATTGTATGTATAACATTTAGCATTGTAATCAATGTTTAAACAACAATAATTGACAGTAACTAACTAAGATTTTCGAATGATAACAATAGGTGTTTATATATCCTGATAAACTGTTGATTATTGTGATTAAACTAATGTATATATGCTATTCTATTGTTGTAGTTTTATTGGTGTTTAATAACTTGTTTAGACGCATCGTTTTATTGATTTAATACTTTATTTATATAATTATTATCTACGAAAAGGGTCACCGACATCCCTGCGGGAAGGTACTGTAAAATATGACCAAATGCAGGCGGGAAGCTAGTCTCGAAATAAATGAAGATTTATAATATTACATAAATGATTCTTTCGGATGATGTAACATTTTCACTTCAGCGAAAGTGAATTCAGTTGAAAATTATTAATTTTACGCTTCAAGTACTTCCTTAGAACTGCCACCGAGTCTAATTAAATAGATAGTCTAGAATATTATAAAATGGGCTTTTGGCACAGATTATTAAAAGTTACTGTGGTTTAAGTGAGAAAAAGTTTTTATTGGACATCGTACTTTATCTTACTTTTATTAATAGTAACATTAACTAAAGCTTTCGTGATTCGTTATATATTAATAAATAAAAAAACTTAAAAATGTGGCCAAAGCTTTCATTCAATACTTAAATTAACTAAAATATGTGATAGTTTGCAAGTTTCAATATTATTGTAGTGAAAATTTCTTTTGAAAATGGTTAGCCAATTCCCATTTTTCGAAGAATATTATGTTATCCACACATTTATCTCAGTTTCTGGATATTACATATTAAGTATATAATACCATGCATATAATGATATATCTGGAAGTCAATATTCAAGCACTAAACTTAATAAAAGTGCACAACGCTAATTAATGCGAACAATAAATTGGTACTAATAGAATGAAATCTGCCTCCATCATTAAAATGCACCGTTGAAACCCTGTCAAATGTGTAATAGGTAAGAACTAATTAAATAGATTGTGTATTACAATACCTAGATAAATATAATGTAACCACTATTAACACCTAGGTGTCGGCATCTATTTTATATTCACCTAGACGCTCATCCCGGCTCCGCCATATACCAAGCCGGTACCAAGATTCCTGTTTTATCCCAAGGGAGCATTTAATCGGGATAAAAAGTATGCTATCACCCAAGTCAGCTCGTACCCTGTCTGTATACCAAATTTCATTTCATCGTAGTTTCGGCGTGATTGACTGACAAACATCCAAACAAACAAACTTTCACTTTTATAATGTTAATAATTGTGTGATTAAACAATTACAATATAAAATTATATACTAATGTTAAAAACATGCGTAAAGCTTGCTGTAGCATTAATGAATAGGAAAATGAAATGTTTTGAAATTTACGCTGTTACATAGTTCTTCGAATTATTTCTGTCAATTGAGTTCAAAAACATTATTAATTATCAATTCGACTCTTTTTGGTGTTTTTACCTCCATAAATTACTGGGTGAATGGATTTTTACAATTGTTTTTTTGTTTAAAATCTGGTGCATGCCATGTGATTAATGATATTTTTTATAAATATAAAAAAAAAAATCGTAAAAATATTAGGTTTGAAGAGCAACTCCACAGTACCTGACTTTCTGACGATATTATTCCTAATTTCAATAAAACTAACCAACCCAAAGAAGTTCTAAAAAAGTTAAATTGACTAAATAAACGTCTTAAATTTATTGACTGCCTGAAAAATTGTAAATTAATTAAGAAATTAGCGGACGATAAGATCATTCAGCAATTAAGCCATCGTTGATTCCCGCCAAAAATTCCTAGCAATCTAGATAAATAACATGGAATCACAACCACTCGTTTCCTTTTCAAATGAAGCATATATGAACAAGAATATAAACGTGTTTAGTCATATTTAATTCGGGTTAATACTCTGAGTTTCCTGTTTGTTTATTGTGCCTTGTATTAGGGACAGAAATGACGTCAGGATTTATCTGTAGCAGAATATAGATGGGCAAAACACGATGCGTAATTGTCTTCCCTTTTTCATTAAAAACAAATGGATTTGTGTATTGTCATCTTCAGGGTCTAGTGAAGAAAAGCTTGTATTCAGTTTAAAGTGCGGTTGAAACGTTAAACAAATGGAGACAGAAATCTTTAAAGAAAATAATTACTTCGCTGTCCATGCAATTTTAGGGTAGAGTTCCACATCACACTGTGCCCTTTAGTCAATTCGGCCAATATCAAGGCTATTTATAAGATCTATTATTAGTTCAAGTTTGTTCTGGTGTATAGGAAAAATTACTCGTATTGACGTTGGATTGCCTAGAAACATAATTTCCGAAAATATGAAGTAAATCATTATTATATTATTGGTTATTCTTTATAAAAATTTTGACGAGTTACTGTAGTAAATAAATTAAATATTTAATATGAATAAAAAAGTCGTTTATTTGTTTTTTTACTTTATTCAAATGTAGGGTCAGTGGTAATACTATTATTAATGTAAATAGTGTTGTAGTTTTTACTTTTCTGTAAAATAATATCGAAGAATAAATAATAATGAAATATAAAAAAAAACATCGCAAGAGCATAAAATAACGACCAAAGAGGTAGGTAAACTAAACACAACCAAACAAAAAAATGAAACCACATGACAATGTCCGTGTCGCGTCGACACGGCAGTTTCGATTAGTTTCAATTTATATAAAATAATGCAATAATAATACACAACCTAAACTATGACCGATCCCATGGAGGGCAGCTACCGAAACCTGCAGGATCACATCGACAAACTAACAAATAACCAGAACAGTATTATAAACAAATTCGATGTTCTCTCTCGTAATGTGGATGAGCTAAGGCGGATAATATCTCAGTGTAGCGAGAAGCTGGTGAATTTAGAAGACGCCGTGTCAGATAGAAGGAAGATGAAGTGTGATGTGAAGGCCTTAAAGAGCAGGATAGATGAGTTATACGCTATCGTGAAAGAGGGAAAGGAAGACGTGTCTATTAAGAGCGAAGATGTCCAGGATATTGAGTCGTGCCATTCGGGCTTTTCTTGCTCCTCTAAGGTAAAGTTCATCCTTTACTAATGTTCTGCTTCATAGAGCATTATACTAACGAATTGGCATTACTGTTCATTCCTACTCTTGAATATGCTATGAATGTTTATAGAAACTGTATTTTTGAGCATATCCCATCGATTTAGATAATGTGTTCTCGATTCTATGATCAGATTTTCTTAGTGTGGTTTTATTAAAGTTGTTTACAATTGATAAAAAACCATATAATATATGGGTATGTAGGACATGTATTATAACTACAACTCACAAAAATCTAATATATAAAATTAACTATCTAATCCCGTTTATATCATTTCACCAAATCGACATATGACGTAACGCTTTTACTTGGAAAATATACACATGACACGGTGTATGCGTGTTGCCATCGTAAAAATTATTTTAACACGGGCCGGCGCGTTCGGGTATTATAGGATAAGATCATAAACAAATTTTATGGATACGTCATGTGTTTTATAAATATTGGTGAGCTTAAACTACGTTTTTTATATGACTTTGATATAATTTAGTATATTAAACATATTGTATGTTTAATATTCTTAATTAGAACTAAAGTTATTAATGTACATAAAGCTGAAGAGCTTGTTTATTTGTTTGTTTGAACGTGCTAATCTCAGCAACTACTGGACGGATTTTTAATGGTCTGATCTCTGAGTGCTATACAGTATAGGCTATGAATGTTATTAGGCTATCAATGCTATAAGAAGAAATATAAACGTTAAGTAACGTAAGTTTTTTAAAGATAATAGGTGACACAATATCCTTTATTAGGTTAATTTTGTACATCTAAACTGGGATAGAAAACTGAATTTTATATATGAAAAAAGTTAGGAAACTATTGCTATAAAAAAATCTATAAAGACTATACGAAAAGTATACATGAATCACATAAGAGTGGTTCTTAATTTAAAAGTTTCGCCTAATTAATGACGAAAATCAGTATAAAATTAGCCATAATAACCTTATTAGACTAGTTTGTACTTACGTAAGGTTGCCAACGCAATAAAGACGATTCTTATTAAACGTAACAGTAAGGACATTTATATATCCTAATCGTCCTAAATTCTTATCATTGTTCGATAAAACACATAATATTATACGTGTCATAAATTGATGAGTGAAAATTCAATACAAATATCGTTAAAGATTTGCTGCACATATACACAGGTATACACAGTTTACACATTTCACATTTGTAAAATAGAAATCGCATAATACCTCGAATTATATCGAACATCCTGATTATTTTTCAAGTTATTTATGATTCAGAATTTTTATTAATAACTCTAAGTCGAAGTCGTTTTTATTTAAAACGATCAAGTTAAGCTAATAAAACTATATTACAATACTCAGTATTTTTGCGTACCACATAATGTTTTTCCAATAAATAACTATAAAAAATGTGAAAAATATATAGTATTTTTTTGTGGTAACCCTACTCGTTTGGAACACCTCTCACTGCGCCCACCGCACCGGCTTGTTAATTATTACAATTATAGCTTATATACACAGTTATACATAGGTTCTAAATACTTTCTTGGGTTTGTACTACGCGATATACCTACGCATGGAAAATAATTATTTCTCTGACTAAATGGTTAAATCACGATTTTTTATTTGATATTTATGTATCTTTTCAGCTGTATTAAAAAATAGGACCTCTGTTTTTGATGTCAGAGAAAAAGATAAAATGTTTTTATCCAATTGTAACGTTGTGTTATGACATTAGTGCAATTGTTTACGAATGAATTTTTTATGCAAATTTCGTAAAATCTAGACGACGACTTCCAGTTCCGCCACGTTTAATATTTTATTCGGTCAAGCCTCATACCTCCTTTTTTTCAACTAGGTAGAAACCTGCATCTGTTATTATCAGCTATCTTAAGTGAAAGTTGCATTCTTTCAAGTACAGTTTTAGTGTAAATGTGAGCCAATTAAAAGATAATGGTGACAAGCCAATTAATAGCTTCAGAGAAAGGCGTGGACAGAAATACTGTTTATGTACAAACTAATAAAATTGTTGTGTTTGGTGTGATTACCCGACTGCGACAGGACGGTAATGTTTTTCAAGCGTAAGCCTATGTGTATGTGACTATATGTATAATTTAATTTAATGGATTTCGAATTTATTATTTATTATTTGTGATCATTTCAAATGTGTTAGTCATATATATAAAATTTCAAAATGGCGTCCGCAAATAAAAAAGTGGGGTGGGTTTTTTCTTACCCCAGCAATATTGTTATCAAATGAAAGTTCGTTAAAAGACCATTAGGAATAAACCAAAAAAATAGAAGTCGGATCTTATAATAGGTACCTAAGTAATAAAATAATATAGTACCTGATTAATTATTGTTGTTTTTTTAAAATACCGTTTTATTAAGCGAAATCAAGAAAGTGTCTTCAATTATGACGATACACAAACACTTTCTTCTTCGCTTTTGTTCGTCTGACTCTCTGTCTACTGCATATTAAACTGTGTTTTATTTATCTCTTTTTGCTACTATGTAATAAATACATGATTCTATATGTATTTACTATTATCTGTAACCCGCGGAGTGACTTGCGCGGTACCGGGGTTGAAAGTAGCCTATGTGCTAACCCGCACTATAATCTATCTCTGATCCATATTTCATACAGATACGATAAGCTGTTTTCGCGTGAAAGAGTAACAAACACCCATACATCCATCAATACTAACTCGCGCGTTTATAATCTAGCTGCGCCCCGCGGTTTCACTCGCGTAAGTCCGTATCCCAAAGGAATAGCGGGATAAACAGTGGCCTATACGTTATTCCAGTTGTCCAGCTGTCTACGTACCAAATTTCATTGCAATCGGTTAAGTAGATTTGCGTGAAAGAGCAACAAACACGCACACATCTTTACAAACTTTCGCATTTATAATATTAGTAGGAAGTAGGATAGGATTAGTAGGATTGCTATTAATACTATTGAATAATTGAATTCTACGTTAACTCTGAAACTGTTTGGTTCAAAACCATAAATGGTATTTACGAAAGTACGTGACGGCATGTATGGAAACTATTCTTGTATCAGCTATTCTATATATGGAGTGTGGATTATACAAGCGGCTCACCCCAGCATCGCTTGAGTTATTCCTGTGGTGAATTTACAAGTAAACGTATACCTTGTTAGCTGCTCCCCGCTCACGCAGTTTCACCCGCGTAAATCTGTATCCCGGAGGAATATCGGGATGTAAAGTTGCCTATGTGTTATTACAGATGTCCAGCTATCTACGTAGCGAGCTTTATTGCAAACGGTTTAGTAGTTTTTCACAACAAACATACATATACACATACGAGTACATACATCCATACTTACAAACTTTCGCGTTTATAATATTAGTATTATTAGTAGGGAGGACTTTATAGTATTGACCACATGGGAGGCACCAACTTCCAATTAAAAAAACCATCAGTATCGATTTACCCAGTCAAATATTCTCACGTAAAAAGAAAATCCGTCGAATTGATAACTTTTTCGAAGTCGGTTGAAAATGCAATCACTAACAAAACGCCGTTTAGTCAAGTGAGATCGGATAATTAATATGAATCGCTTAGTATTCATTATACAGCACGGCACGGCATCTCCTCACAAGGCAGATTTCACCACTCCGCAACATAACAGTCGCTTCTGCTTGTAGATAAATGGAGCATAATCAATCAAAACACTTGTTTCATGATGAACGTTAAGATCTACTTATACCTATCTACTAATATTGTAAATGCGAAGGTTACTCTGTATGTCTCTTCTTTTCGCCTTAACCACAGAACTGATTTGTATTAAATCTCGTACCAAGATAGTTTGAAACCCGAGAAAGGACATAGGATATTTGTTACCCGGGTAATCCCCTCTGGAGCGAGAACTATGCGGATAAAACCAAGTGGCTGTCGCGAGCGGAAATCTATTAATGTTTATATATTTAAAATTACTTTTAGTATTACTATGATGAAGTGCTTTTATAATTAAATAAGTTAGCGCTCTTTCGGATATCAATTTCTAGAGACAAAACCGTTTATACTCTAGTTATTTATATGCTAAAACGTTTTCCTTTGAGATCCCAACAGACTTTACCATAGAATTGTATCCGAAGAGGTTCGACACCATTGATGACCATTCGTGTTCCTGTCTCATATGTACCAGAGCCATCAAAGAGGAGACCATAGACAAAAAAACACAGAGCAATAGATAATTTGCCGCCGATAAACTCTTATTTAGTCTGTATGTAAATTATTCGAAAAATCTTTCACAATGTTATTTTTTTCTTGCAGGTTACGATGACAACCGGTCTAGACAGAGATACGATACGCTCAGCGTACGAAGACGTCAGATCGGATGCTACTCCCACCGAATGGTGAGCTTTTAAATTTTTGGCTTTAAAGGTCTAATAGCTAAGATATTAAATCATCAAAAAATAAATTATGAATCACCCTACAGAGAATATAATTTATAAAGAAACATTGATTCTCTCTCTTTTTTTCGACAAGAATCGAAATCCTTCCATAATAGATATAGCAGTTAAATTTCTTAGAAATTTAAACATTAGTTTTGCAAATTGTATTTGAATCGTTATAAGTGTTGTATTGATACATTTTAAAAAGTATTTTATTACGTCTGCTCTCTATTAATTTCTATAGATGCAATGTAGGCAAAAATAGCGCATTTCTTTATATTAAACTAACCGATAAACCCAGCATTTTCCAATAAACGGCCGACGCGGTAATAAGAGTTAACTCACTCAAGTATCCGACGTCAATTACAATATAAACACAGCCATTGAATGAAAATTAATGAGCGAATGAACGGTTAGCGCATTCCCAGCTCCTAATCGTGCGTATTCGTTATGCACTTGGATTTAAATCAAGATGGAATAAAACATTCGAACTCAAATTTGTCAAAATTGATTTTTGTATTTTTTATGATTTTGATTTTTATGGACACCTACGTCTTAATAAAAAATACACAGCACTGACTTCAATAAGTAGAATTTACGTAAAATGTAAAATATAATGTCAATCCACGTCTGTCGGTTGCCTTTCTGTTGGGTCCAATTATAAAGTGTTTGTAATCATGAAATCTAATGAAAAAGGTATTGAGTTATAGTAAAGTTAGTTGGTATCGCAATAAAGAAATGAAACAATCAAATATCAAAACAAGACGTTCCTAACTTTGGTACCTGGCACGAAACACCTAACGACAGGGCTGCTGTCGAGATGTGGATGACTTTAATAGAAATATTGCGTTCCATAGATACCAACAGATTATAGGCTCGCTATCGGTTAACATTCAGATTATTTACGTTTCTCGTCCATTGGCCTTTACTTATGAACTTTGTTATATGCCCGACTGTATAAATGTATAAATGTACTGTAAAAAAAACTTAAAATTTCTTCAGTAAAATGTGTTTTAAATTAGTATTTCATATTAATCACGTTTGTAATCGTACGTTTTCTATAATTTATAAATGTGTGTTATGCGCAGGGCGGTTTTCAAATTCGAGGGCGCGAGGATAGTCTGTTCAGCGCGAGGGAGTGACTTCACGGAGTTTAGAACTCAGTTCTCTGATGACGAGAGGGCGTTTGGCTATCTGAGGTAAATATTGAAATGTTTAATGAAGTTACCACAATTATATATGTCGATTCTGGTATCAAACAACCTCATGTTTTAAGCTATATTCGAATTCTCGTTAGTGGAATTGTTACATAGTGTGTACTTTATTATTTATTTATTTTTTTATACATTTCACAGGCTGCAAATGGGAGACGAGATGTCAAAACGCAAAAAGTTCATGTTCATGACGTGGGTGGGCCCCAACGTCTCTGTCATCAACCGCGCGAAGATGTCCACAGATAAGGCCATCATCAAAGATATTATTTCTGTGAGTGACGTATTACGAGTGTAATATTATGTTATCTGTGGTATTATATAGATTTCTATCCGATTACTGCGAAGCCAAATAGTGTTATGGAAATGCCGCTACTTATGTATGTGCATAATCTCGAAACCGCTTATTATAATTTGACAAACGGTATAGATTATAATAACGTCTTTTTCTCATAGACTATAGATGAAGCAGTATCGCCAGATGTTCCTTAGTTAGAAAGAGAGATCGCTGTATCATAATATCTAGTAGTTCCCGATATTAGGCCGTTCAATCAAATAAACTCTCCACTTTTATCTCAGCATATAATACCCAAAATTACAGTGGTGGCTCAGTGGTAAGGACGTAAATTGATAAGTCGGGGTTCGAGACCAGGGGCGCGTACAGGAAATAAATTGACTTACTGTGCATGTGGATAAGATTTAGAAACGATGAAGGAAACATCGTGAGGAAACCGGCATGTCAAAGTTTGTCTACATGTGACATCTGCCAACCTGCACTTGACCAGCGTGGTGTGTCATGGTCTGAATAATAGGTGTGTTTCCCAGCTGTGGGAACATGTAATATGATAAAACGTGACTAGCTGACAGATCTATCAAACCACAGCCCCAACTTCACCGATGGGGCTTGAATTTGGCATGCAGTTAGCCATTAGACATACGCTAAGACAGGATTTTGATAAATTCCTCCTTAAGGGGATAAAATAGGGGATGAACGCCTGTACCATGGAAATTAACATAGACCACGAGTGTGAATCTACGGGCAACAGTTTGTTTTAGAAAAATATTAAGTGTATTTATGGTCTGGTTGTGGGCTAGGAAAGAAAACTTACAACATATTTATTATTAATATACTTACATAATTAAACTGAACAGCTCCAATGAGTCGGACGTCTTATTAAATTAGTAACAGTCGTTGACAGAGTATGTTTTCTGTAATTATCATAACAATGCAGGAAATTTGCACTAAGATGCTAAAATTTTAGGATAATAGATTCTTTGCTTTAACTTATATTTAGATATAGAAAGACACAAGTAATATCTAACGAATAAAAAATAATTAATACACCTAAATACAAAGTAATTTTTATAGAATCCGTACTAATATCATAAATGCGAAAGTAACTTTGTCTGTCTGTCTGTTATGCTTGCACGCCTAAACCACTCAACCGATTTTGATGAAATTTCGTATAAAGATGGAACTGACTTTGGGAATGGACATAGGATACTTTTTATCTCGAAAAAGGGGTTGAAATAGAGGATTAAATTTTTGTGTGAAAGTTCGCTATTGTCAAACCGATTATGATGAAATTTGATATGAAGATGGAGCTGACTGCTGAACTTGAGAAAGGATGATAGGGGATGAAAGTTTGTATGGAAGTTCCTTACGTTCCTTGTCAGACATAAAATCATGTAAGATTCATTCACACCTAAACCACTTAACCAATTTTGACAAATAGTCTAGACCTTGGGAAAGACTATAGACTACTCCTTACCATGTCGCGCGATATAACCGAATTCCACGCGGGCGAAGCCGCGGGCGGAAAGCTAGTTTACATATAAAAAGTGAAGTCCCGTGTCCTCTCAGTGGGGAATGATATGATATACATTTGTTTCACTGCTCGATTCTCTTAATCGATAAGTACGTGATCAGTCTTTTGGTGTCCTGCCAGACCGAGAAATTTTATTTGTAAGTTCCCACCAGTAATCAAACCCTTCGGTTCTAATTTATCGAGTTAAAGTTCGTACCAAAGAGGCGGTCAGAATTTATATGTAAATTAGCAATAGGTAGATACAAAAATGTATGTCTTGAAATCAATCTGAATACAAAAATAATGTATACGACAGTCTTCGTCACCATAGTTTCCATTTTATTTAAGAACAATATTGGATATTAGAATTCTTATTTATCTTATTAGAACTCTTCTTTGAAGCACTCCATTTCTATCGTTGCATGGTTCAAAGTTGAAATATTATTGCGATCTTTAGAAATTTGTAGGTGAAATCAACCAATAAGTGAAAATTTTGTAGGTAAATGTAATGTAATGTAAAGTAAATGTAATTCAAAAAAATTACAGTAGGTATACAGTACTATGAATGATAAAATATGATTTCATGAAATGCTTTATCAATACGGGTAAATTTTATCTAAATCCTTTAAAAGCACTTTTCTGCAATAAATATTATCATTTATCACGCCACAATTAATCAGTTTCAGTTAATCTAATAATAATTTTGTGCTTGTACGAAAATTTTCCATCCATTTACAGAAATATGTGAAATTATAATTTATTCTTAGATTATTAAAAATCATGTATGTTAATGAATTCGTGCGTAAAGTCTAGTACCAAAAAAGACGTTACGGAAGCTAGAGGGAGGGAGTTAAAATGGCGAACGCACACATTTGCGCGATCAACGAATCAGCGGTCGCGGTTAGCTGTCGGTACACAGGGCCGCACGCACACATGCTTATTGCTTACATGTCATCGCCTTAGAAATAAACAAAAACGCGATTTCAATCTATTGATTGTACAAAATTAAATTGCTATATATAGATTGATAAAAAATTACCCAAATCACAGACTGGTTGCTTGTGTTATATGGATAAGCAATTAGTATGGTTTTTAGGAGTTAAAAATGTTAAGACGCATCTTTGTAATTTCTTTTTTATTGTATTAAATTTGAATTATACTTTCAACACACTATCAAATGACTATTTACATTTTTCTGTTTCCTTTTTTTTTAATATCCAATATTTAAAGGCATTACAAAACTCATTCAGGGCCCTTAATAATTTAAAAACAAAATAACAGAAAATTGAATTACAATTTTTATACCAGTAAAAGAATCCATTAAATAAAGTCATACAAATACTTTCTAACATTAAAGCCAACAGTTTGTGCAACAGCAGATATGAAGTCATACCCAACAATACATTTATACTTTGAAGAATCTAAATCTATTTCCTTATTGCCAGCAATAAGTTTTAATTCAACAAGAGTTGCGATCTGTGCTAATAAGTTACTTGTTAATCCAATTTTCTCCTCGAGTATAGCATAAAAGATTGCTAAAAGCCTATCCAGGGTGAACACTTTGGGACCCAGCTGTGTGTTTAATTTTTCTGTTATTTTCGCCTTGGCTCGCACTTGTTGCAGCCGCTTCCTCTGTTTTCCATGATTTTTCATGAACAAGCGCTTGTCTTCCTTTGGAGGGTTATAGCTGGCCAGATATGCTGCAATCAGGAGGTATTTAGCATAGTATGGCAATTCAAAACTTTGTGCAAATGTTTTTGTCGACATGAGTTCTTCTTTTAGTGTATTCTCAAATTGATAATTGTTTAAATCTGCACTATTGTTTTCTTTACCAGGTGAAGGGAGAGCCGGTTTTTGCGTGCTTATCCTCAAATATAACAATTCAAGGCTCGCTTTAAGTATTGGAGCAATATGACGCCAGAGCTTGGATAAGTCGCTTGCACTGATTTCATTTTTTATAATCGGTTCACAGTATTTAACGAAATTCACTCTCGCCATGTGCTGCAGCTCGATCAAATCACGACACGGTCGGTAGAACACGCTCAAGAATGCATTAAGAAAGTTTGCAAACAGCTCTGGCTTCTCAAGTTCTTCTTCAATACCACTGTCTATTTCATAATTGCTCTTTAAGTGTCGAACAAATGACTTATGGTGCAAGAAAATAATTTTGAACAATTCCTCTTTGTTATAATTTGGGAAATATAATTTTATCGGATCTCGTACTCCCATTTTGAAATAGAAGTTGTCGAATATCAGCTGTGTTACAAATATTGTGCATATATTTAACTTGCATAATTCTCTTAATCTAAGAAATGAACACATTATGCTGTGGTCCATGTTCCTTAATCTTTCTGCTCTATCAAATACGAATATCACTGGCTCGTATTTAATTTTTGGGAATAAATTATTTAAGTTATTTATGAGATCTGACAATGAGTCACATTTCGTATCAGAATCAGTTTCTTGAAGTTCGTTTATTATCTCCTCGAACATTATTTTAGAGGTGTAGCATTCTATACAATCAATTATCACATGTTTACAGTTTAAATACTGCAACACTTTGTTTACGCATAAACTTTTACCGGTAGCCAAACTACCACTTAAAAATATAGAAGGCGGCAATGGTTCATCGCTATCACCAAGCAAATCGATCAAACCATTTATCTGACTTTCTCTACATGGTACTTTGTTGAATATATCTTGCATTTTATGATTTTTTGCAATAAAAACTCACTCAGCACAAACACGCGAGCAATAAATAAACAGACGGCAGACACATGTCAGTTTAATTTGACATTACACTTCCCGCCAAAGCGTGAGAGTTGCGACAGACTGCAACTAGCCACATGCCGAGCATAGACAATAGAGTGAAATGCGGCTCTCATACTACAAAAATTATTCTATTTATTTAAATGT
>NC_052127.1:5704114-5709005 GCF_012273895.1 Zerene cesonia
ATATTTAATAGGGGTACAATAGTATTTTTCTCATTTCAGAATTTTGCTGTGGAATTGCAGTTGGAGAGTCAGTCTGAAATTGATATTGATCAATTTAAGGACGCTTTGAACAGGGCTGGAGGCGCAAATTATGGCACCGGAATCAGGGATTTATGAACTGAATCCGCCTAGACATTACCACAATCGCATGACTGAATTTTATTTGAATAATATACACACTTTTTGTACTTTACAGTATTGTTAGAAACGACCTTGCGTAAATTAAGGTTGTGGTATTATTTAAAAGGATAAAAAAATTGCTCGTAGACTTTTTACAATATTTTCTACTAATTTAAATCTAGACTTAGACTAGGTGACACAAAATTTTAATTAACAGAATTTTATATTTCTACGATTCATAGTTTCAATTGTAATATCAGTTTCAGAATCAATTTATTTTTATCATGTCGAAGACTAGATTATTTTCTTAAAATTGGATGATTATTTTTTATTTATATTTATTGAACGATTTTAAAATAAAGATTTATTTTAGTTTATAACAAAACGTGCAATTTACCGCGTGTATCTAATTGCCAAAAACTTATAATGTTGCCATGTGTAAGGCATAAGTGCATTTATCTTTTGTATTTAAATGACCAAGTCAAAATTTTAGATCGTATTGTGTACAAGACTCAGGAATGATCGCTTATATTATTATACGCATGGATTGCATATCCAATTTTAATACTGACTGGGAAATAAAAGTAACCAAATGTAGTTCTTGTTTTATTTTACACCCACCTTTGCCTATTGATTATAGTTTTGGACAAGGATCATGTATGTTCTATATTTCATCAATATCAGTAATTGGGTATCCATTTAGACTGTTATTTTACGTAGTAAGAATTAATTTATTTTTGTAAAGATCAATCTCATGACACTACTATAATATATACTACTTACTACACTTTAATTCTTGGAAATGCCGGGATTCTTAGCATTATGTCAAAATATGAAATTTTGTTGTGATATTAGGCAGCATAAAACCATATTTAAAAAAAAAATGTATCTAGACAGGTTTTATAAATAATCAATAGTCGCTTAAAAATAGCAACAACAGTCCCTTGCCGGTTTATCATTGAGAGGTTGTTTAGGAAACTCTAGTAAAATATAAATGAAATAACAAAATTTTTCAATGATTTATTTCTCTTAAAAAACTACATAATGGCTCTGTTATAGAATTGTTGGTGTATATATCTAAGTTATTACTGTGGTACTACAAAATTAGCGTCTTACAACATTTATTGACTCTTACGTAAAATACAGCTATGCCAACTATTCCACAATTATTGCTTTTATTACATTAAAGTTAATTATGAGGTATGTTAGTTATGGTATCCATTAGTTATTACTTGTATGAACACATCTTTTTATAACAATAAAGTTTAAAAATATAAGCTTGAATGTTCACTGGTCGATTATAACATAATATAATTGGTAGAAAAACCATAACTACGCTGGTGGAAATTGCTGTAATTCGAAAGATATAAAAGCCAAGTAAAAACAACTTTTTTATTTAATAACACTTGTGTTCTTCCAATTACAATTTACTTCGTATTTGGCAAAGAAATTTTTGAAAATTGATTTCAACCGAATACTTGAAAATTTAAATAAATAAGTTTATCTACAGATTATGTAAGCATTAAGAGATGAAATAACTATAAAATGTATAGACAAATCATACGCCTAGATAATTTGTACTCATTAATTTTGAAGATTCCCCGTTTTAAAGAAAATTCAATTTTTCATAAAAGAACCATTACAAAAATAAGTGCTGTGTCATTTAATTAGACTAATTAAGTGGTAAATAAAGACTATTAAAAATAAGTGAATAAAAAGAAAAAAAAAATCGAAACCTAATAAATGTTACAATTAAATGCTTATACTAAGTATTGTATAGATTTATTTATAAGATCTAGCCATTATTCCATGTTATGATGGCATTAGAATGTGTTAGAATTGGACTTTTTATAGCAGTATCATAAATTAATATCCCATCTATCTTAAATCTTTTGATTCCCAATTTACCATATCGCACGATTTTTCGAAAATAAATTATTTCATGTTTTTTGCAACAAATTTTCTGTTCTTTTTCAAATCTAAGTGAATAATCGATATATATCCACTTATCGTAGGATAAATAAATTATTGAAATATCTTTAAAGCAGATTGAATATAGAAACAGTAAGTTAAAAAGCAAAAATAATCGTTAGAGTGATCTTATTGCATAGTATTGTACTTCACTACTGCTAAGAGAAAACATCACAAGTATGTTTAGTAATTAAAAACGCAAAAGCATAATTTTGTTTCACTTTGATATAACCATTTTTCTTATAAACCAATCCTAAATTACCCTTAAAATAATGTTTTTTTTTCAATATATTTGATAATTTCCCCTGCCTCATCAATTGCCCCATACGATTAGCGCATAGGGCAAAGTGCCTTGAGCAGTTTGCTGTTCGTATACTTCCCAAACAATACTGTTAGTAGACAGACGCCGTAGCCCGTAGCTCGCTCACCCTGAAAAATAGATTTTAAGTTTAAATAAATTTCTGCATATTTTTTATCAATTATCATACATACAAAAGTATGCTATTTATTCTATATCTAATATTGAATGTTGCTTTTACATATTTCATACTTAAATAGGTTTTTAAAAAGAAAAACAACAGTTTTAGCTGCAGTGTAAACTGCACTCTCTAGTGAAAGTATCAAGGGATGCTATTTAGTTAAGCATTTATACAGGGTGCCAATTGGGCCCAGTAGAATTTTAAAAACAAGAAAAAAAGAGTTTATTAGCTTCATTGTACAAAAAAGAAACAAGTAAATCATCAAAAATTATAAATTACATCATTAAAAATTAATAAATTTATCACAAAAGGCGGTCTTATTGCTACACAGCAATCTCTGCCAGGCAACCGTCTCCAAATGATAAAAACCACATACGCAATGCGCCGGCGCAGCCATGTCGACGTGCAGCCAGCGGCCGGTCCAGTCGAACCCGAGGTGCGCCAAGATGAACAGACCGGCGCACGACGGTTGCGCGTTGTTGCGGTCCTGGAAACCATCATCATAATTATAAATTTATATTATTTCCTATTGAAGGTCTAATACAATGGTGTTGACAAACAAGGTTATGTCTAGTCCTAGTTCCATGGAACAAAATAAATAAGTCTATTGACTAACCATTTATATCTCTAACATAACAAACAAACCGTGTACGTCAAAGAATAGTATACAAAAATAAAAAAAAAAGAAACTCAATTGCTGTGGCGGTATCACGGGTGGCCGCGAGTCTAGGCGTTGCTACCAACCCGCCTCGAGATCAAATTTTTTCTCAAAAAAAAAAAAAAAAAAAATTTCAAAAAAAAAAATTCAAAAAAAAAAATCCGTCCACCGACCGCGACGCTGTTCTTCATGTCGGCGACGTGGCTGCAGAACTCGGCGAAGTGCAGCTCGGGCGCGAAGGGCAGCGCGTGCGCCAGGTCGCCCGCCGCCAGCCCCGCGCGCACGCTGCCCGCCTCCAGCGCCGCGCCGTTGCTCAGCACCGCCGCGTGGTACTTGCCCGTCGCCGTGCCCTGCGCGCGCGCACACCCAACGGAGGAGGTCAATATGTATCGAGGGTGACATTTATCGGTGACGAACAAAGAGTGACACGTGATATTAAGAAAATGGTATATTTTTTTTTATTATAGTTAAATGTAACCACATACCCTGATTTTAGATCGTTTAAATGTACATTCTATATGTTTATAGATTTTTAGCATGAAAGACGAGCGAACAAATAAATAATTTTAAAAAATCAATAAAGATACACATACATATAGTATGATTTTCACAATTAAGACACGTCCAATTATCAAACCGCCTCCACGGTACAGTGGTTAACGCCTGAGCGTAGAACCAAGGGTCCTGGGTTCGAATCCCACACACTTATTCGAAAAGAACACAATAATTTTACCAACTCATTTGAAATAAATATTCCATACCTGTGCCCCAGTGAGTGTGGCCATATCAACGATGGTATCGGCCTTCAAATCCCGCCTAGCATACACCACGCCATCGCTTAGAACCAAACGACCTTTGGATATAAAAAAAAGCTTTTTGTTAAATTTTTGAAACTAGTACAAAATAAGTCGTAATAACGATTTTTTTGTAATAATAGCAACACACAATATTGTTAAAACAGAAAAATACGAATTCGCACAAAATATGTAATATTAGATATCAATAAAAAATCTATGGATTAGAATGAACAGTTATACCTTGTATAAATGAGAACTTGAAAGCGATAATGTTACCATAAATTCTTAAAAGTCCACTTAAATCCATAGACAACAGACCAAAGTTCGATATTGAAACTTTCGCGAAAGCAAACATGGAATTTGATAAAATAATATTGTCCTATATAAATGTCATCTTGAATCCACGGATTACAGAGTTCATTATTGAAAGCCGAAAAAACAAAAGTGGAATTTGAAAATTAATGTACATAATAATACATAAGTAAAAGTCCATTAAACTTACCTTCCGCATCTGTATTGTTGATCTCAACAGTACGCCCAGAGTACAGCTTATGTATATCGTCAGGCCTGTGGCAATATTGCTATTTATTAGTATATTAACATAGAGTATTTCGATGTTTTTATATATATTTACAAAGATTATCTTGGAATTAAAGCAATTGTAATCACCAATAGACAGAACCTCGGACTCAAAAATCGACAAGTCGCGGCGTAGCCATGCGAGCGTGCAGAAAACAATTTGATTTTTCAATTTATCTACGCACGTCGATCACATCACCACTGTTCATGGCATGTCCAAAAATCAACGACAAGCACGTGACACCGTG
>NC_052127.1:5709195-5722830 GCF_012273895.1 Zerene cesonia
GTTCTCGGCGAGGCAGAGCACGGCGTGCAGGTTGCAGCGCGGCGCGGCGCGCACGAGCGCGCGGAAGGCGGCCAGCACGGCGGCCGCGCCGCCGCAGTCGCCCTTCATGCCCACCATCGACGTCTGTTTGCAATATACAATAATTCTATTTAACCGATTTTAATGAAATGAGGTAAGTCGCAAGGGTAATACTCTTTTTTCATTTTTTTGCGTCAGAATTTTTCGACGGGTTTAACCGATTTTGGTGATTCATTCTTCATTTGAATGCAGGTTCCTCCCGTTTGATCCCATTTCATTTTGGTTTTGATATCAAATGTCATTATTTTTTTTTTTACATATTATATACGTCACATTGAGGCTTTTGAATTAACGAAGTAATAAGCGGGAAGCTATCACCCACAAATAATAGTAGAAGAAAATAACAAACACAACACACGAAAACAACAAAACAAAAAAAAAAACACAAAAAATACTTTCATCCCGAATAGAACATCCTCATCCTCAAAGGAACAATTTGCCCACATATAGCCAAACACCAAAACTATTCATCCCGAACATACACGGCATCCTCATCCTCAAGCCCACTCACCCTTGCCTTAATGCTCAGGCCGCCGGTGTCGTACACGATGCCCTTGCCGACCCACGCGACCGTCTCGGTGGCGCCGGGCGCCAGGTACGACAGAGTCACGAGCGCGGGCTCCGTCGCCGCAGCCTTCCCGACCCCGTAGATGCCGCCCATCCCGCGTTCCGCCAACTCTTCGCCGCGAATTATCGTGGGCTCCGGGATGTCGAGGCTCTTGGCTACTTTGCGCGCTTCCTGTGTGAGTGAAGACAAACATGAAATATACCCATTTGTTATTTGTAGAATTAAATGCAGATAGCGCAAGATGGTTGGATCTGGTTACACAAAATTTAAAATACTTTATTAGGTTTGGAATTTCAAATTGTCGTTTCACAGTATTTGTACCAATTTTTATGCAATCTGCACAAATATAATAATCAATAGTACATATTTCAGTGGAAGATTTTGAGTCTTCCACTTGCTAATATCAGAAACTATTGGAACAATTTTAAAAATTCTTTTACCTTTAGATATATAAGTGATCTCTGACTTATATAAGCTATACATTGACAATCAATAGTTATGTATAGAGAATCAGTTATTTTTATGTGTAAGTCGTTATTGCCGATATAAAAAGGTGTCCTGGCAGAAAAATTGTCAGATCAGTTAGTATTTATAACATATCTTTTGCATTATAATCACACAAACCTCGATAAAAGCGTCCACGTCCATGATATTAGCTGGCATGTCCGTTATCTTGGCGGCGAGCCGCACCGCATCCGCTACATCCTGTATAGTGCTGAGGTCCTCGTTGGACAGAGTGCCGTCTGTTAACGCCGGATCGGTCGGACCTAGGCCTTCGTCTTCTTCATCAGCATCTATAAACAAGATTTTTTTATTGACTATTTTCTATCATCTGTAAATAATAAGTATGACGGCAAGGTTTTTTTGACCAGACTATTTCTGAATGGTATTCTTTTTTAAAGAGTGATTGCTATGCAATATGGATGTTTTGTAGACTCCAAAACAAATTCTAGCTATTTTTTTTCAGTTCAAAAATATTAAAAATTAAAGTTCTTTATGGCACACAAAGAAAGAACAATACAATGGATATAATATGAAAAAGTAAGTACAGAAGGCGGTCTTATCGCTTACAAGCGATCTCTATCAGACAATCGCAATGCAGAGGAAAGCTGCAAAGAAGGGGAGTGGTGAGTTCCATTCGAGTTAACCACTGGGCCGATTTTGACAAATTCAGAAGAAATCAGGTTCTTTAATACTACTAGGAATTTCATTGTAAAAGCGTATCGAAGGATCATATATATTCATCATCAGCACTGACCGTCGGGCGCGAGGTGTATCTCGACGGTGAGCGCGCGGGTGGCGGGCGGCGCGGGCGCGGCGAGGGGCGCGGGGGCGGCGAGGGGCGCGGGGGGCGCGCCGCCCGAGCGCGCCGAGTAGTGCGGCAGCGCGCGCGCCACGCCCGCCGCGCTCGCCAGCACGTCGCGCTTGCGGCACACCAGCTGGAAGTTCATACATTTCTTTTTTTATTGCGAATATATAGATACGCGGACCGATACATGTAGAGTAGAATGTGATTTCGAATACAAATGTTTACTAGCCACTTGTTCTGGCTCCACTCGGGTTGATCCGGGTTAAAAAGGACATAGACTATAGCCCATTAAATCTATGACCAATATGACAAACTTTACATATTTATATAAGCTTACATGTATCAAAAATTTACATAGCCTAGACCTGTATATTTACCATACAGTGTGATTAATTAATAACATTATCTTTCATTAGTAACATTATATCTATATATAAAATAAAAACAGTAACAAGGGCATTTCTGTGCTAAAATAGTGTATGTTAAGACAATATGTCTGTTTGTATGAGTGTCAATCATGTTACAACTATTCTTAAAAAAATAATTTTTAAAAGTATCTTTGACTCTAATCTAATCTAACAAATCTAACAAATCTAATCTAACAAACACTGATTGAAATGAGTGCATGCTTTTTTTAATATCAATGCTTAATTCACAAAATTAAATGATCCAACATGGCAACTCACAACAATATACTCCTCCTCAGCTGAACGCAGGGCTGACTTGACGATCTTCGTCAGAGCGTGGTTGCGAGAGGGCGCCGCGTGTCGCGATCGGCGAGGCGGCAGCAGCCCAACCGTAGCCCCACGGGGCCAGAGCTCCGACGTGTCTCCGGGCGATGTTACTGCAAGGCCGCGACGCCAGACCTGAAAAAAAAAACAAACATCTGTATAAATAAAAGATCTTCCATCACAATGTCAAGGGTTTGATCTGTTTTTCAACCTGTGTACCAACAACATAGGAGTTTCTTAATGCCTGTTTCTGTTTTTGTTTTTTACTTGATAACTCTGTGGGGCACAACAATGTTTACTGCATCTGCATTAGTTTCATATATTAATGTAGCATTGCTTCTAGTTAGTTATTTCCTCCAGTTAAGCTAGGATAGCTAGAATAAATTAGATTGTATCTGTCATTGTGATGTAGTAAACCATCCAAGCATTAATTCAAGAAAAATAAAAAGGACATATATTACAATAGTTATGAGACAATAGAAACAATTTTATACATACACAAAAGTACTAAAATCATTGTACCTTATTTTATTAGCTGTAAATAAAAGTTCCACAATGGAACATTAAACTACAATTTTAATTGACTTCTAATAGTTTATAGCACCTTTGTTTTAACAATTTAATTAGTGAATGTTTCATGATATATGGGACAATGAAATATAAGATTTATACATTGTTAAATAAATTTGTTTTTGAACATTTTATGAGCCTCAAAACACAGGGGATCCCACTGAGAGATTCAATGCAGCATATGTAACCATATTATGTAAAAAATTTGTTCTGAAACAAATAAAGAATTTTTTTATTTATTTGTTACATAACCAGATCGATCTATAACTTTTTTTGGTGAATATAATGGAATTGCACTAATATGAAAAAAAGGATACAGTGGACTCCGCCCGGCTCCCCTATAATCTGATTTTTGAACACAACATCTTACAATAATTCTACACTTGCTTAATTTGATAACTTACCTCTTCAGAAACTCTAGGCTCCAGTTTGCAGCGCACATCTTGCCAAGACAATGCAGAGAGGTGTGCTGGCTGCCCCACAAAAAGCACTGGAGCCTGTTCTGGGTCTGACGTGCTCAGACCCCAGCGAAACTTAATAGATGTACTGGACATCCTGCACACTTAGAGACAAAGATAGTATGAAACATTTGTTAAAAATAAAAGAGAGCTATTTATATTATATTGATATATTATACTCTAATATGAGGCTAAAAAGTTTGTTTGTTTGTTTCCATGTACTAATCTCAAGAAGTTATTGACCATTATTAAAATTAATACCATTGATGCATATGTATGTGATCCCTGAGAGCTATAGGTTGTATATGAACCATGGGCAAAGTTGGGTTAGACTGAAAGACTTGTAATGTTTGTGGAAGTTAAGAGGAGGTTTAAATGGTGAGAAATAAGAATTATAGAGATCACATAATACTTTTGCTAAACATAGTACAATGTATATGTAATTGATACGAAATTTTTACTAGATTTTCAAGGTTGTTGCGTTCAACAGCTAATAATTTTCAAAATATGGCAAGGGGCAAGTGTTTTTATGGGTGAAGTATATATTGAATAAACAACATACATAACCTCATTAAATATGCATACGATGACAATTATTAACGATATGCAGCGGTCGAATTATAAATAGATTGGTCATTTACCTGTTTTAAGCTGCGATATTCTATGTGCATTAAATTTTGTTATAGTCCTTAATATAATCATTTTAAATTATATAATACAAACATCACAACGAACGTACAGCTGTGACTTACAAGAAAGTTACAACCGCTAACTTTTAAACTTACCGTAATCTATACTGCCCACTTAATCAATCACTAGCACTTCATTATCTTATTTTAGGGAAATTATATTTATTTGTATGTCAATTATTCACAAATAAACAATGATTGTAATATAAACTATAACAAAAACGTAGGTAAAACGAAATATTAAATTTTTGCTTCGTAATACTGATTCAAGTCTGTGATGATTCTAAAAAGTTTGACGTAAAATAAACGTTTGTAAACCGAAAACGTCTCATAAAACTCTAGCCTCTATGACATATATACATTTTTGACCACAGATAATTTTTCCTAAATACATTCAGAAACCAAAGAGTAGTAGTTTTAATAATATGTGGTAGTCGAGCATGCTTCGGCACGAATGGGGCCAGCTTCACCGGGGTAGTACCACATCCCCACAAAAAACCCGCGTGAAATAGCACACTGCTGTGTTTCGTTCGGTGAGTGGGGGAGCCGGAGGCCCATATTCTTTTACTTACCCTTACCAATCCTTTCCTTTATTCCTCTCGTCAATCCTTTCTTCAACCCTCTCCAATTTGAAGTCGGCAATCCATTTGTAGAGGCATAAGGTCTGCAATCGACGTTACGCCTCTCCAAATGTTCATGGGCGGTGGTAACGCTTACCATCAGGCGACCAATGTTACTTATTACTACCTATTATTAACAGTATATCGTCCTTAATTTGTTCGTCACTTGTTATAAGGATTGAAAATATTATTTTCTCGTATTGTGTATGTGTGTTTACAACAAATTATTTTGTTTGTTAATAAATGTATGGTATGAACTTTTTAAGTACGGAAAAATTACCCTACGTTTGATCATCGTCGATTAAGTCAACCTCAGCCATAAGCCATGAATTTACCATTTCGTAATCATAAAAATATGGTGTGACAATAATCCATGTTAATTTGCAATTATTAAAAATTTACCATTATGATATAATAGCCTTTGACCGCGGCTTCGTTCGTGCAGATATGATCTGCCATATTAAGTTACGTGACATTTTTATCAAATACTAATATTTTTTAATGTAACTTCACATCGTACATCCCAGATTTCTAACTTTCTAGCAAAAGTAGATTCCATACAATCTTTGAACTCCTATAACTAATATTCACAGGGAATCTGTTGAGGGAGGAATTATCTGAACTCCTTTCTAAGTGCTCATTAATTTTAAGCTATAATAGAACTCTCCAAATTTCAATTGGATTGCATTGTTCGCCCCTTCCCCACATCGCACTCCGCCCATGCCGTTCAAGTCAAACATATCATATCTCGTGATAGCTTTTATTATTCGGCCAAATTACTTAGTGTGAAAGACAAAGTTTATCTTTATTAAACATAAGCGAGACATGTATTCATTTTGATAAGAATAAAAGTTTAATATAATTATATACAAATATGTACAATGTAAAATAGTACCAAATGTAATTACTTGCTTTGGCGTACGCATAATAAATACCTATGAACAGAGAAAGGTATAAAGAAAACAATAAAACTGTAATTGAATTTCCTTTAATAATTTCTTAATGATCTATTGAACAAAATCACATAACAAAAGTAGTAAGCAGTGTGGTAACTTCTATAACAATATTATACAATTTTCACTTTATAAAGCGTTTTAGTAAATCTGTTTCTAATCTGAACGATAAATATTGTAAAATTATGAAAAAACCAACTCCTCTCGTACATAATTTTTTCTTATCATTAACAAACGATATTTAATTCAAAAATACATTATGTAAAACAATATAAAATGGCGCCAATTACAAATAATTTTTTAATGGGTACCAAAAATCGCGATACGTTTGGAACTTTTAACTTCCACATTTTAATCTGTGCGTTTAATGACAGATAAGTTGGGAGACATAAGAAATCCATTACTAATAAATTATTCGTATTCTCTCATTTCGGTGTTTTATTTTCGCATGATACAGCGATAAAACACATTATAACCTCGCAAAAAAACAGCTGCTCTTAAAAATAAGCTTTACTGCCCAACGCTGCCAAAGTAATAAGCAAATAATTTTATATGTTTAATCTATTGCGTATAAAATGAAATTATTTGTAAAGGCACTTATATTGCATACCAAGAACCATTAACTATTATCGAATATCACCAAAGTAGGATTAGTCTGTGAACGAAACATTATTATAATTTGTTAGTTACATCTAACGTGTAAAACCATAGAGTAACAGTTAATTACGATAGCTAAAAGCACAAAACGATTTGTGCGCCCATTTCTAGATAATACTTTGACTTATGTCAATTAATGGCACTTTTTAATCCGTCGTATATGTTAATCTGTAATCTATGGTTTTAAACATAACCTATACCTAGAAATTGGAATCGCGGCTTATCTAACATTATTAAATAATGTCATCAAATTCCTTATAACTCTATGAATAAAAAGCATAATGTCATTTAAGTACGAACGAACGCGTTGGCAAAATGTAAAATTATCTATAAACAATAAAAAAAACTACTTCATTAAAGATAAAATTGTAACGATCAAACGATATTTTTTTATATTTATACAACGGAATATCATGATACCATACATTTTTCTCTTTATACGTATTTAACTGATACCATTACATACTAGCAACCCTATATTTCACTAGCCACAATTTCACATCGAGATTTCTTAAATAGTATTAAAATTTTTTAAATAAATTAATCATTGTAATGTAATTCTATAAAACAATTATACACACGTCATTTAACTGGTATCCATTAAAACAAAAGTTGGCAGTATGGATAAGATTTTAATTAACCGCCTGTTTTTAAAGGCACTTGAAATATAAGTACAAAATAACAGTTTCGTTAACTTATTGATGTGCTCAGTATTATATTACCAAGTATATTACGATTCAATACATAAACTTGATTCTTGAATTGTTTTATAACACTTTTGTGGGGTCACGTAAAAATAAACCTAACTCATAATATTATACGCAATACTGTGAGCTAAGTAGAGACACATACCGCGATAATAAAAATTTGGTTACTTTCTTGCTTACGTCAAATGATTTGAGAGTAAAAGAGACAAAACAAGACAATTTTCCGCAGTTAAGCTGTTAAATCTGTTTTAATGGATACCGGTGTAAGCAATTCATAAAATATATTAATCAAATGACATGTATTCAACATTAAGCCTGGTGTATTTAATTAATTATTTAAGAAAACATAAAGCTGTATTTTAGTATCATATACGCTAGGTCCAATTATTAAGACCATTATTTGTAGCATGTTAAAATCATTAAATTTAAGAAAAAACTCGAACCAGTTCATTCTCAGCTGTATTTCGTGTAATATTTAATACGAATTCAATGAAATAATAAATAATGAATCGATCATTACAATGCGATCTCCCATCAATACGAGCTTACATCTAGTGCTTATTTACGCAATAGGCCCACAAACTACGTATGGCAAATCTAGAACGCACCCCGTTGTTGCACGGTACTAAGGCGGCAGAACGGTTGATGCAAACATATTTTTTGCACTGCATAAATCACAAAATCATGTGTGTCAAAATTGCAGTTAAAAGTTTAATTTTAAACGTCAACAATATAATATGTATGAATAATAAAGACAAAATTTAAGACCCGGTTTTGATTTGATTTTTTACGAGTCATTGTCAGAAATCGAGCTCGAAGGATCAAATCAATTATCAGAATGGAAATAATTAATACAACATTCTGGTCACTTGGTAAAAAAGGAACAGTCTTTTAAATATTGCGTATGAGCATCAAATAAAAATCAATCAATCTTATTTTATGAATGGCAGTGCTGCTTTGCCACAATTTTGCCAATGTCACGTTGTGGATAGTTTTACATCTCAGAGATTTATAAGAGATGGTAATTTATATATATTGTGTGTTTCATTTTTGTGTTGTAGATATCTGCGCTTGACGGACACATTTGAGCCTCTTATAAATCAAACAAAAAAAATTGCAGCAACAATTATATTTGTGGTTTGACTTTGTCATTGACATATGTCACTGTCAAAGTGACAGTATGGTAATCCGTGCAACAAAGGGGCCAAAAACATTATACAATACGTATTATACTTTATTACAATTGATTTCGAGTTAATTATTTAACAACAACAACACTGACTAAACGCGGGAACGTATTATTGTCAATTTAAGTGACAGTTATAGTTTATGTCCAATGTTAAAAACGTGCATATATATCCTTACGTATTTACTTAGATAACAACCAAAAAACCCGTAATAAAACGAAAAAAATTAAAATCTAAATAGAGAAATTCAGTTTTTTTTAAGTTCAGGCAACGTATTTTTTTGTTGTTTTTATTTTTATTTATAATTAAATAATAAATATTGGTAACACATTTATATGTTCCATGAGTATAATTGTTGGAGAGTTTTCCATTATATTTTCTATAAGATTTGTGAATTAAAACATGACCATGTGTTTTTTATACAAAATATTGAGGTCAATTTAATAAACGAATTATTCCATAGTCATTTAAAAGCTCGTTTAATACATTTAAAACAAAGCGAAAAGAATGTACATTTTATTGCTAATAATATCGTTATTTAAAATATGCTATGCTTTTCGTGTCTTTTAAAAGGCAAGATTGATAAGTAACAAAAAAAAAAATCAATAAAACCATATCACAAAAAACATTATTATCACAAAAAACGCATGTAAATGAAAAAAAAAAAACAATTACAAATAACAAAACGTTAATAACGTTATACCGTATAAACTCGTACTTGTAAAAACGTACAACCTGCGCCTTATGAGTTAAATAGCGTGTTGTCTTAGTCGCTCGTTACCAAGTCATCGCATGCTATCTCTTTCGCACTTATCATCTTTTTGTATTTTTTCTACGGCGCAGAAATATTCACTAGTCTTATAATGGCGGATTGTGTGCCATCGCAGTTTCCTTGGAAGATTTAGTCGATATAAATCATTAATGTATAGGTTATTAAATATAACAACATATAAGGCATCGTAACTATGAATGAATGAATACAACAAAATTAATAAATTTTATTTTTGTATTACAAAATTCTTAGGCAATCATGAGTTACGCTTTTTTATAAGATTTTTATTATAAAAATAATATTGTAATCAAAATTCAAAATACTTCACGTATAAACGAATTTTAACAAATTAATTCATTAAATTTATTATCCATATGTCTACCCTCATTACACTTACGCCTTATAATAAACTCTCTCTTGAAGGAATACATAACGCGTGTAATTTATAAAAGAGCATTTTGCCGTCTCGCTCCAACGCATTGTTATCGCAAAGGGAAGAGCGAGACAGCATTATCGGCCATGAAATCGGACTGCGAGTTGACTGAAAAAAAAAACACTGGTACTATTGAAAATTTACGTTATCTGTGGCAATGAGTCATGTTATTACGATTGTATTGTGAAACGCTGTGCGAGCGAGATAGAGCGATGGATATTACCATATAGATGGATAGATAGGCTAGAAATAGTTATAGCCCAAAATAGCAATTTAATTGCAAAAACATGTACTGTATGTATGTTTATTTTATATTGAACAAAACATATTTGTTTGTGCGTCACACACGATTAGGTCACTCGCAGTCCGAGCCAGGCGCGCTAAGGAGTAAGTAGTCAGTAGGTAGTAACCGGTAGCGAGTAGTAAATAGTTAGAAAGCTGGAAGCGGCAAGCGGGCACAACCTCTAGCAGAGCACCTCGCGATGCGGCGTACACTGGAAATATAAGGTTTTAGCTTAACCTGTATGTTTGTATCTAACTTACTCTTTTAGACTCGATTTTAACCCACTTTAAATGGAATAATTGAATTCAAACTTTGTACATTTATCATGTTGCCTGTGTCAATCAATCTAATTGCAGCTTTCTAATGGTGAAAGAATTTTTGAAATTGGTCCAGCCGTTCATGCGTGATCGCGTGACCAAGGTTAATAGATATTCATCTTTATATATATTATATAAAATTCTCGTGTCACAATGTTATTTACCTTACACCTCCCAAGCGGTTGGTCCGATTCTCATGAAATTTTGTTTGTATATCGGGTAGGTCTGAGAATCAGCCAACATTTATTTCTCATACCCCTAAATGATAAGAGTAAGGCGGAACAGCGTTTGCCGGGTCAGCTAGTATCTTAATAAATAAAAATCCAGTGTCATGATGTATGTTCCCATGAACACTTCACCAACTCAACCGATTTTGATGAAATTTGGCATTTGTATTTTGGTCCAACTTAAGACATAGGATAATTTTTATTTTGATTAATTATCCCAATAATTTATAATATTAATATTTTTAATTATTACTCAGCCACAGCAACGCGTGGCCGGGTATGCTAGTATATACATGTAAAGAAAGGCAAGTGGTTGCGCATACGCACGGCGCGGCGGCGCGGTCACCAGAGCGGCGGCGCGGCGAGCAGCGGGAAGCCGGCCTCGCGCGCCTTCCAGTACTCGCCGCCGAACACCCACGTCTCCTCGCCCTCCTCCACCGACTTGCTGCGCGGGGAGAGGGGGGGGATAATAAAAAAAAATTATTAAAAAAACATAAAACAACATAAAAACGGACATAAAAAACATCGCGCGATATTACATTAAATGTCGCTCATGTACGAGCCGGCGCAAATATTTGTCGTTCAACCAATGTAATATGACCGTGACAACGATTACTTGTTTGTTTTTTTTATTGTTAAACTTTGCGGCAGAAATACATCGTCTAGGAGAATAAGAACTAGCTAACTATCACGGTTCATTAATTTTATAAATGATCATCATCATCATCAGCCCATATATGTTCCCACTGCTGGGACACAGGCCTCCTATGAGGGTTCAGGCCATAATCCACCACGCTGGCCAAGTGCGGGTTGGCAGATGTCACATGTCGTCGAACTTTTGATTCTTGGACATGCCGGTTTCCTCACGATGTTTTTCTTCACCGTTTAAGCAGTGGTGATGTTATCTACATGCGCAGATAAATTGAAAAATCAATTTATTTCCTGCACGCTCGCCCGGTCTCGAACCCCGACTTATCGATTTTGAAGTCCGAGGTTCTCACCACTGAGCCACCACTGCTTTTATAAATGATAGTAATACATAATATGTATTGCATAATGATGCGAAAAAAATTAGCCATTTGAGACTTTGAATGATCTGCAATTAAATATGAAATAACTTACAAAATAATATTAATCAGTTCGAGTTGGAAATTAGAGTTTGACTTTGAGTGTAACCTAAATAAATGGTTAATTAATATTTTTAGATACAACGGTTCAAAAGCGCTTCCAGACGAAGTTTAATTGAATAAATTAATGTGTGAATTACAGTTTGACTTTCAGTGTATGTTACATTTGGACTTTCAATGTAAGAAACAGTTTGACTTTGGGTAAGTTACAGTTTGACTTTAAGTAAGTAAGTTTGATTTTAAGTAAGTTCCAGTTGGAGTCAAGTGGGCACGCACCGGAACCAGGCGGGCACGTGGTCGGCGGTGGTGCGGCGCCGCTCGCGCTGCGCCTGCTCCAGCTCCAGCTTGAACTGCTCCGCCGCCTCCACGTCGCCCTCTTCCAGGGCTCGCTGGTCCGGCCTGAACCACGTACAAATATACATTCTTTTTTAAACTTTTTTTTGCTAAGAAACTATTGATTTTTTGACGTCAGGATGATTAAAAAGGAGACAAATTTAATAAAAACTCATTTGTTCAGAGACGTTTCATTGTTTTGGTATAAGGACTGCTTTTACATTTTTTATTTTTGTACGCATTAAAATTTTTAAATAATAACTTTAATTCGTTATTTAGATAAACTTATACAATTAAAAAAATGGAAATGGAACACTGTGGCCAGTCTCAATCTAGAGATTAGCACGTTCAAACAAACAAGTATAAATTTTGTCTAGGTCATATAGACTTACCTGAACCTAGTGTCAGTGTGCGGCAAGGTTTCCTTCATGCCGGGCTCCATTTCATTAAGTTCCATCGCGAACCGAGTGAAACCATAGTATAACTCATAGTCTGGTGGCATTGTGCCTGTGGACGAGCATTTGTTATAATTATAAAGTGGGAATAAGCAAAAAATTATAATATTTTCTTGTGTTTGATTTTACGCGAGTATCATAAATTTAGAAATTAAACTCTTTAACGGATTTTAAACGCGATTTATTCATTGTATTATTAACCCGACGTTAATAATATAATTAATTATTTTTATTTAAATGTTTTATAATTACCCCTTCGATATTCTTCAAGATAAATTAGAAAAGGTGAAAAATATTGTAAATTTATAAATTGTCGCGCAAAACCTACTTTGGCAACCACGAGCCGAATTATGTATTAATTTAAATACACCTACAACCCCTACCCCACAAAAATTTCATCTAAAAAGAGATCTGTACGCCCTCTTTCTAGCAATAAGCCACCCCCTCCCCCCCACTCCTCCTACAACCATAGTGTACGAAGCATACAGTACTACAACGGCTTTGATCTCGTAGTGAAAATCGAAAACATCTAGACTAGAAAATGTCGTGGTTGTCACAACTCAATGTTAGGCAATAATGCAATAATGTAGTATCAATGAAAACGCAGATCTTTGTAAACATCTCTTGTTTACCATTTATCATCTCCGGCAGCACAAGTAGTGTGTACCATTTTTAACGTTTCATAACACTTTGAATCATATACACCAAACATGCGCTGCGGAATTACACAGCTTAATGGAGTAATCGACCCTCAAGGGTCTGACACATGTTTCCTGCGTCCCTGTTCTCCGAGTAACCTGGCAATCTTCAAGGGTACAGCGAACGGGAGACCTTTAAGGGAAGCGTGTTTCATCTCAGACCACATCTATGCTTACCAGCCGACGAGATCTCAAGCACTTCACTACTCAGCAGAAGCCCCCGCGTAGCGTCCCGAGATAGCGGTAGGTCAAGCTTGATCCTATTACATATATAAAAAATCATTACACATTAGCAGCAGTCCCCCGCGTAGCGTCTCGAGCCTTTTATATATTATACATAAGAAAATAAAAAAAAGTGCAAGCAGCAGCCCTCGGCTCGGCGTCTCGCGTCCCGAGCTGGTGTGGGGGCAGGTCGGGCTCACCGGGGCGCCAGAGGCAGCGCGCGGCGGGCGGCTCGCCGGCG
>NC_052127.1:5723830-5742454 GCF_012273895.1 Zerene cesonia
CACCGCGCCGCGCACCTCGTGCCGGCTCGACGACCACGAGCTCGCCTGCGGCCGCATCCAACAATCATCCACCCATCAATATATCATTGACTACCTTCTCCTCTTCAGAATCATCATTTCGAAAGAGGGGGAAGTTGTCGATTCGACAATTTTTTTTTGTCGTTTTTTACCTTGTAACTTTCACTGAATGAACCAATTTATTATTCGAAAGCTGGTTGATGTAAACTCGGTCTAGTTCTGACATTTTGAACATATTTTTGTTTTTGATTAAAAATAATGATTAAACAGGTAAAACTGATATTAATCTAACTATCTCCCACTTCTAAATAAACAATAAACAATCATTTATTTATCAAAAAAATTTTACATATTATATGTAGATTTAAAACCCTTGCTCCCACAATAGGATTCCCTGTGTCGTGGGAACAAGTTTCTTCACAAGTTTAAAAAAGAATAACTTTACTAATTATAGATTACAAAATAAATAAATAATGTAAACAGGAAACATTTGAGTTTTTGTTATGTATGTTTGCGATGTTTTCACACAAAAACCGGACGAAGCCGGGGCGGACCGTTAATAGAATAACGAAACAATTAATAATCTTACACAAGTAAAATTTACCCACCTTCACAAAGTGCAGTTTACAGCTAATATCCGAGCCCTGGCATGTGATGTGCATATCACCATACTGGTCCACCCATCGCTGGCCTCCGAACAAATTGTGTACGCACGTCGTCACCTATTAAATAATGATAGATGGGATCATATAATTGCATGAAAATACCTAAATACCATATTTAATACCATACCTAATATACCAATACCATATAAATACCATAATTAATTAGTAATAAAACAACAATTTTTATTAACTCTGGGTCATAATATAATATGATGTGAAGTTTTATATAACACCAATTATTTTCTATACATTGAAACCTTGGTTCAAATTTAAACATCGAATATCTCATTAACCAACCAATTCAAATAAATTCATTGTGTCATACTTTATTGGACGGATTCGTAACTTTTATTCTCATTCGTAATTTATCAAGATTACCATTAGGTATTGCAGTACTATAACACCACTATTACAGATGAAACCTAACCTTATTCCACACGTAATGGTCACCCGTAGTGAGCAGGGTGAGGTGGACCCTGCCGGCGGGTTGGAACTCCATGGATTTCCCCCAGAACTTGGTCTTGATCCTCGCTTCCTGCCAGAACACCCAGCGGCTGGACTCCGCGTGGCACGCTGATATAGGCGGGTGGTGGGAGACCTGACAAAAATGCGCATTTTTGTCTATCCGTTGATACAAGATTCCCCGAAAAAGAACCGCAGCAAGTTTTTATGAATTTTATAAGGTTTAGCATATAAATGCACCTCGTTTTATAGTTTGAATGGGGGAGCCGAAGCCCCCTGTTCTATTCCTCATCCTAACCAGTCTATTCCTTCTTTGCAATTGACAATCCTTTATTTTCCTTTAACACTAAAATAACTGGTTTGCTTTCCATGAGAGTGAGAGAGACAGATAGAGTAACACGCGCCCGCCGCACGCTTTACAACTATAGCAAAAAATGTCTCCCCGTGACCACGCTCGCTGTAAAGTGTTCGAAACGTCGGGTTATTAATATAATGAATAAATCGTGTTTAAAATCCTAAAGTTTTTAATTTCTATAGCAAAAATTGTTCGTATTAAGGGGACCCCCCTTTCCCCCCATTTCACAACGCGCGATTAGCAATTCCGATGAATAAAGATTGAGACCTGTTCAGCGAGGAAGCGGAAGCGCTTGTCCTCGCGCACGCACTCGTACGTCTCGGCCAGCAGCGGGTTGAAGGGCTTGGAGGCGGCGCGGTGCGCGGACGCCGCGTACGCGCTCACCGCGAACGCCGCCACCAGCGACATGCGCTCCGCCGCGTCCGCGCACGCCGCCGCCGCGTCCAGCAGCTCCGAGTACTCCAGCTCCTCGCAGAGGCGCTGCCGGCGCATTTCGAATAACACAACTTCAGATGTAAAACGTACAAATACGAAATAAATCGATATACATCATTATAAGATATATAAAAGACTTAACAGATACATACATATTATACATTACAACCCGTTGTTAAATTGAATTTTAATAAGTTGAATTAGTCTGTGCTCGATGATCAGTCACCTTTCATTACCTTTAGAATAAGAAAAGTAGGTTTTTTTTAAGTAGTGCCAGACGACTGTTCGAAAAAATAGCTAATTCAGTAGAGACTTTTAGAAGAATCATAATATAACTAAATAGAGTTACTATCGGTACGGAATAATACAACTAAAATATGTAGTCAGTCACCTATTACAATCAAGTAAATTACCCTATTACAAAGAAGAAGAGTCAGTAATTCCACCTAAAAGAGATGCAGAGTCATTCACCTCTAACACACCTAAATAAAATAAGTAGAACCGCTACACAACAGAATCGAACCAAAACTCGACGCACCTAAATAAAGCATGTAGAGTTCGACTCTATTACAATACATAATAGAGTCACAAGTAGAGTCGATGTCTAGTTGAGCACCCACCTGCAGCATATTGAGCGGCTCGTTGATCGTCACCGGCATGGATATCTGGCTGAGGTCCTTGCCGATGTTCTTGTAGAGCAGGTTCCAGAGGCTGGGCCCGCCGGGGGTGGGGCGCGGGGCGGGCAGCGCGCGCCGCCGCGACCACTGGCCCTGCCCAC
The DNA here is from genome assembly GCF_012273895.1 of Zerene cesonia. Classification (NCBI taxonomy): domain Eukaryota; kingdom Metazoa; phylum Arthropoda; class Insecta; order Lepidoptera; family Pieridae; genus Zerene; species Zerene cesonia. Next base: position 5,726,544 of record NC_052127.1, read on the forward strand.
ACGGGGCGGTCTGCTCCGCGGATACCACTGCTCGGGGTAGGGGTGCTCATTTATTTATCGGGGGGTTAAATTATTATGTGCATAAACTTGATTTTTAAAATAGGACGAAACAACAACAATATTCTATGAAACAGAAATCTCAAAATCCTCCAATCAAGTCTATTCGTTTTTAGGAAGGTCGGTTAAACAACTAATCACGTTCGATGGTGTGAGAATTTATCAATTTATAAACTGAAGATAAGAAAACTTAAGATTAATAAACTGAAGAATTTAGAACTGTTAGCTAAACAGTAAGCAGTAATGTTACAATTTAAGTTTATCTGTACCTGTTATTGAAATAAATATATTTTCTTTCTTTCTTTCCTTTTTTCTTTCTTACTTGATTGATTACTCTAAATTTTATGTGTACACTGTTTGTGTGGCTAAATAAAATAACAAGATTGAACATGATTTGCGCATAACAGACAAAATTCTTCTTCAGTACAGTTGGTAGTATACTAAAAAAATATATTTTTCACACAAAACACTGAAACTTACGGTTCTGCAGAAGATTCTCCGTATATTTGACCATTTTCAGTCTTCATTTACTCGAATATTTTCAAAGTACGAATTGTCTCATCTATAGAAATACAACGCACAAATATTTCAATCAGATATTTCATAAATAAAATCCCTCAAACTTACTGGCCGCATCGCTGTTGTCGGAGCTGGCGGAACCTTCCTCGCTGCTGAGCGATCCCGCTTCTGATGACGAGTCACCGTCCAACTCTATCACACCTGTCTGGAATAAATACGATTTTATACAATAATTATAAAAGAACAAATATATAAGAACGGAAAAAAAAACATATCTTTCAAGACGAAGACAACACAAATAATAATTATTATACTATATTTTGAACTTCTTTGTTTGTAGGGGGGCGTCCATAAATTACGTGAGGTGTTTAAGGGAGGGAGGGGGTCAAGTAAAATCTTTCCAAATCTCACTTGGGGGAGAGGGTGGGTTTTAATAAATATCACGTATTTTTTTTAACAGAAACCCGTGAAAATAAAGTTTAGTTAAAGTAAAAAAAAAATTCTAGAAAAATTTACATATGTCAAAACTTGATATATTAGTATTCGTTATTTATCCTTTTAAATCCCGCGGACGGATATTTTTTCTTTTCCTTTTTTAAATCCAATGGGTTCATAGTCAAAATATATTTCAAAAAATCTCACGTGAGATTTAGGGAGGGGGGGGAGAGAGTGAAGGAAAATCTCACGAAATCTCACCAAGGAGGGCGGGGGGGTTCAAAAATCCTTACGAAAAATATCTCACGTAATTTATGGACGCTCCCTTGTAATTATCGTGTAGTCTATACATACACACACACACGTCTGTACATAAACAATGAAATGCCAAAAAAAACATGCACATAAGAATTCAAAATGTAGTGTGTGTCAAAAAACGTTCCACACTCACCTCATCAGCGTTAATAATCTCGTTCTGCTTAATATCGCCGTTGTCGTGTTCCTCCGCGTCAAAGAACTCCGACGCGGACACGCACGACGAGCTGTAGCTGAGCGAGTGCTTCAACTGGTGGTTCTGTGGATTGCGTACTCTTTGAGCGAAACGATATAATATAACTGAACCGATATCTAACAATAAAATTCGTTTATTCTACAAAAAAAACGTTTCGTTTGTTCCGGCTAATCTCTGGAACGGCTAAACCGACTTGATGTAACAAAACAATAACTTTTCATTGCAATAATCCCACGGAAACATACGGAAGTTCAAAGGAAAAACCACGGGTCGCAGCTACTTGACAGATAAAATGAAAAAAAAAAATAAAAATAAAAACTCACGTGATCCGAGTTGGCGCCCATGGACGATATCTCGGCGAGGTCGGACGCGTCGTGTATGCGCGACAGCCGCGACCGCAGCTCTGCGCGGCACACTTCGCACGTCATTACTTATGCACTCGCACCCCGCACGTGTGCGCCACGGAGGGGGGGGGGTTAGTTAGGCGTTGCAATGGAAGTGGGGGATAAGGAGGGGGGGTTAGGGGTTGTAATGGGGGTATATGTCGCCGTAAGATTGTAATCTAGCTCGCGAATCGCGCTTAAACTGTCGTTAAATTGTAGTCCGTGACATTTTTCGATAGACGTTATATTATCTATATTAATATAATTTCCTAAACGTCGATCAGGTGCGGGTCGCGAGTTGTCGATACGACCCATTCCACCCATCAAATCGAAACCATTTCACAATTTAACGGTTTCACATTGATCTATTATGATTTATTGAAAAGTTATGCGTTAAATTCTAATCAGTATATCACGGCTCACAATGTCACGGCGACATATCAATGAATGCGCGACAGTTTCCACCTTTTTATTGGCGACATGGAAAGAATTAAAAGTATATGGAATTGTAGGGCGGAGTCGATGGGGTGTTACATAAATGAATAAATAAATTGATAGTTTCTCAGTTGGCATCCTGAGTTCGATTCTTGTTAATTAGAAAAATATTTTTCAACGAAATACTATATATCCTTAAAATATTGTACTATAGTTTAGTACAATTGAAAACTATAGAAATCATGATTCAATATACTCGAAACTAATTTTTTATCGTAGACACCTCAAATATCAAGACAATTGGTGGGCACGTTATCGCTACCATAAAAGGACGCAAAGACCTTATTTTCAAAATTTATGAAATCAAATTTTTAGTTTTATATTATTTAAATCTAAATTTGTGATATACGAAAATCAACAAAAAAATTAACTGCATCATTTTATTAATGCAAATCAATTATATATTATATACACGTTTATTTATCATCATCATCATCATCATCATCATCACTTAATCAAGACAAAATTTTCCCTCTTTGTTCGTTTCGAATGATCACAAAGCAAATGGTGGGTGTTCCATATCTCACCAGAATTCTGCTGCAGCGCGGTGGAGAGGTTGGTGCGCAGCGCCGCCACCACGCCGCTGGGGGCGGGGCTGCTGTCCGCCGCCTCCATGGCGGCGCGCAGACGCCCGCGCTCGCACACCTACACAACGTGTATAGAGTAAACTACTGTTTTCTGTTGTTTTTATTCTTAAAATGCTATCTATATTTCATTAAGCCACGTACGTGTTTTCATCTGTTTTGGAGAAGACAGTGTTAAGTTTTGGAAAATTAAAAATCAATCATTTAGTAAAATAACAAACACACATTCACAAAACCTACGTAACTTTTCACCATTAAATTAAACGAGATTCCTTCTTCTACTCTCCTACCAACTCACCAGTGTAGCGACGATACTCTTCAAACTCGTAACCAGATCTTTGGCCAGCATGGTAAAGTCCTCCCTCAGCTGATGGTCTGGAGTAAGGCTCGTGAGGCTGGCCGGCGCTGCGTTCAGAACTTCCGCACCGGGCAACGATTGTGGCCTTGTTGCTGCACACGCTGTGAATCATTTACATTTCATATTATTATTGACTATAGATCTTTTTTTAATTGGATGATATAAAATATAGTATTTAAACATGAACAATGTGTATACTACTAACATAGGTATACAGAAAAGGAGGAATCGGCGCATGAGTACCTGAAAACTGTTCCACCTCAATTTTAATTCCATCCTCTTCAAATTGCCCAACTAATGCATGTTTTTATGAAAGGAGCCCGTGCCATATTGTTTCAACCGAAATTTTAAACAATTGCGAAGAATTTTTATTTTGAATCCGGTCAAGTTATTGGAGTACAAATAAAAATTGTCCTAGTTTTGATTCTCAAGCGCCAACTTTTCCTACACAAATAAGACATTGTTATTAACCAGTGGATCTATGTTGTTCTTTAAATAAACATACAATATAAATTCTTATGTGACAGTTGGCTAAAAGGAGCTGGTGGGTCGCTTAATGGTAAACGACCAGCCCTGGTCATAAACATTTGCAGAAGCTATATGCCAGTGCAAATGGGTTGCCAACTTTAGTGGTTAAGGAATGAGGAAAGGATTGATGGAGGGAGAAAAAGAAAGGACTTGGATGGGGACAATTTAAATTAAATTATTTTTTAAATCTTGAGCTAGTTAAGCTTCCAGATGGATTTTGTAGGATTTACCACTCATGCAAAACAGTAGTGTTTGTTACGAGTCAAGTAATATTTGAGTGTTATTTTTGCTGCATTTATTATGTTAAAAAGGTATTTTTGTTCATTGTAAGTGGTAAAAAACCATATTCACGGAGGGCACCAGTTTTCAGATAAAAAGTCATCAAAATCGGTTCACCCAGTCAAGAGTTCCGAAGAATAAATACAAGATAACATAGTCGAATTGATAACCGCTTCCTTTATTTGAAGTCGGTTGAAAAATAAGGTAATAATTCAATACTTTAGTATTAAAAAAATAACAGAGAACTTTACTGGAATATTTTCATGAAATACATTACTGAGATAGTTCTACGCCTTTGAAAGAAAATTCTTAGTATAAAAGCAAATATAAATGTTTTTTATATTGAAACATTATTTGTCTTAATAATAATTATAATGAATATAATCATTTCATGCTCATGCACTTTGTTTCTATTTTGATAAATAAAAAAGTACGTGAGACCTTAAAAACCTTCAACTAATGTTTTATATACAATGAATCGAATAACACATTGATGAAGCTTTAATGTGAATGTAAAATTAGAAATAATGTGTATTTTTTAATATACATAAGATATCTACTACTTGTAATACCTAAAGATATAAATAAAGCTAAATAAATACATGAATTTGGAAAAAATTTAATGCTATAAAACTAGAAATTTAATATATATAGATTTATAACTATAAAGAATTTTTAATTAAATAGGATAAAGTTTTTTTTTAGAATTATATGTAATTTTCAGAGTCTAAACTATTCGATATAATCTCATATAATTTTAACTTTATGACGGTGAAGATATTTAGTCTACTAATATGGTAAGGTACTATAATAGTATGCTAAGATACTATAGTAGTAACTATGTAGTTAATACTTTCACTGAACCAAACATACAATAAAACACTATCAACGTCTTTTGAACTTTACTCACTTGGACAATTTTGATATTCCCTCAAAAACTTCATAATATACAAGAAGACAGTTCTTCCGAGGGGTACTATTATTCCATCACTATCACTAGACATTGTTTCAGCACAATTTATTCAACAAAAACTATTTATTAAAACTGATTTCTTTCGATCTTAAGGTATCACTAATTTCTTCGAGAACAAAATAATATTGATTCATTGTATCATACAAAAATAAACCCAAATTCGATGTTCATAAGATTCATATTCGAATAGCATTTACAAGAAGCTGTAGTGAGATAATCAACAGATTAATCTTATCTTGGATAACGCAGAAACTGTAGAGATTTACTTAACACGTCATCGTCGTTTATGTTATAAATCGTCTAGTCAGCACAGTAATAGGTGGTTAACCTCTTTAATATTCGATATTGGGAAATAAGTGCGTTTTTAAGACAGTTTATTTCATAGTATTGAAGTGGAAAAAATGTGTCAAGGTTTTTTAACAACGTTGATCATAAAAAAAAAGAAATGTTATACAATGCATAAGCTAATTTGGTGTTAAGAGCTGGTATGCGTTGATTGATATTTTATTAAGTTTTTAGCTGTATTAAGAACGACACGTATAGTAAAGTAGGATAGTAGAATAAATTAAAAAACAATATTTAACGTAATTTGCTACTCAGTTTTAATATTTAAAAGTGGATTTCACCCGTTATATTCATCAATGAATATGTGCGTGAAAAAAAAATATCGCCAAAAATGATAAAATCTTATTTCAGTATGAGTACATGTCCTCGACAGCTAAAGCATGCGCGTGAAACCGCAGCGCAGTGTATGAGGCGTGAAAAACCGAAAAATGTAAATAAAATAAAACCTTACGAACTAAAGTGGACGCCAGAAAAGTAGATAGAAACACTGGAATTGAAATAGAAAATAGTTCATTAGTTATTTCCATTTAATATCAAAAACCAACATGCAATTCTAAATTTCATTTTAATTTATTTCATTTACTAATGTCAGTAAGCGTTATATTTAACAAGAAACTAGCGTTCATGCTACCACGTGCATATGAGACGCCATTTTGTGTCCACAACAAGATGGCCGACTTACCCATTTCGTACAATCCTTGAAATGGCACAATTCCCAACATTAAAGTCTACATTAAAACACAAACACGTCTAGGTAGAGTTTAATTTGAAAACAATAAATAAATTTTACACAAAGAAAAAACAAATAATAAAAATGCAAAAGGTTAGGACATAACATGATCTAAATCTACGACTTGCACACATTTTGACAAGTTGGTTTCGTGGCGCTCAGTACATCCAATGTTAAAACTAGAAAACAAACACGCAGTCACACTTGTGCCGTGGATTGTAAAAGTTTTATAATGGAATCGTGGGTAGATTTAATTTCTCTATATCAATTAACGTGTGATGTCTATATGTGCATGCATTAAATGTTTATTGTTTGGTTATAGATTTACTAATGGCCCATATATACATATATAGCAATAAAATATTATGAGAAATCAAATCTTAACCCACAGAAATAGAGAATGGACTTTAAGGACAAAACTTATAGCAAGGATTTAACTACAAAATAACCTATCTATTCATATCTGTTTGAACTCTAAAAAAATACGTTTGAATTCAAATAAGAACAGAGGAATTACTCTTTTGGCCACTAAAAATAAAACTAAAGACAACACGTCCGCCCTATAACCGCTTCTTTGGTATAGGTTTATTTCATTCACGCTAGCAAAAAACCTAATATGCTTAAGAAAAAAAAAATACATAAGAACAATTCAGTCCATTTTCCACACATATTATACACAGAAGCATCTAGACATTATGTATAAAACACACAAACACACAGACAATAAGCTTTTTTATTATTTTATATTTACCTATCGGCAAAGATGCGGCGGAATTGGGGACAGAGGAAGCGCCCCCGCCAGGGGAAGGGGGAGCTGTTAGAGTCGATAATGCCTGCAATGTAATATTTAGTTATTTTTGTCATATATATATATATATATCTAAAGTAATATTATAAAGCTGAAGAGTTTGTTTGTTTGAACACACTAATCTCAGGAACTACTGGTCCGATTTGAAAAATTCAGTGTAATATAGCCCATTTATTGAGGTCATTTATTTGCCCATTTATTGTTATAAATGTAACTGAACCATTACAGGAACTATTGTGGTACTTTCTCTTAGGATTGCCGTTTTAAAATAACGCAAAACGAGTTTATAAATTCCACTCTAAAAGGCTTGTTTCATTATTCGAATCACAAATAAGATAAATATTAAACAGAGAATTTAAAGTGGATGTCAAATATTTTCGAAATTATTCCTAAAAAACAGGAAAAAAACCTAAGAGATCTATCACAATAATTCCTGAACAGTTCAGCTTTAGTATTTCTACTGAGCGAGCAGCAAAAAGTCCATTTTACTTTTACCCTCTAAATAAACTTACCATATGAGAGCTAGAAGGGTCGATATGGTGCGGCCCCAGTTCGACGGAGCCACATTTGTTGTTTGATTTCTTTTTCCGTAAGCCGAATTTGCGTCTGTCCTTTTTCACGTTGGGCGAAGCGCCTTCTATTGATACCTAAATCGAAAAAAAAAATTATTTACTAACTATAATAGAGTTTAAAATATTAAATTATTATTGTTAAATCTATACTAATATTATAAAGACGAAGAATTTGTATTTTTGTTTGTTTGTAATGGATAAACTCAAAAACAACAAAATTCTTTCACCATACGAAAGCTTCAACTTCACTGAGTGACATAGGCTACAAATGTACCACGGGCGAAGTCGGGGCGAACAGCTAGTAATATATAAATTAGGATGTCTTTAAAAGACACGCAACTGTAGTAAAATAGGTTTTGCAAGCAAAAATAGTCTCTTTATAGTTTAATATGTATGCTCTACGATAAATTTTTTTCTATTACTACTTACTCAATAATCAGAATAATTTATGGTTATATGTCAAACATTATATAAAATAACTAGGTGCTCGTCCCGGCTCAGTCCGGATATCATCTTTATCCTAAGGGAGCATTTAATTGGGATAAAAAGTATCCTATCACCCAAATCAGCTCATACCCTGTCTGTTTACCAAATTTCATCAAAATCCGTTCAGTAATTTCACCTTGATTGACGGACAAACATCCAAACAAACTAACTTTCACTTTTATAATATTAGTGCGATTTATACCATTGTAAATAATAACATATGATACTGGTTTATTTGAATTTGAATATGTATGTAAAAAAAGTATTAACTTTTAAATTTGGAACATCCTTTCAACGAAACAGAAACGATCACAACACATCGACTTCCACAGGGGCAATTTTGTTCATCTGAAAACAGGTTTACTTTTCTAAAGTATATGTAATTCAGTTAACAATTTGCGAAAAGCCAGGATAATGCAAGAAAAATATACGAGGGGGTTACCATCATGTCTTAAAGCAGTACTAATTTCAGTGTGGGAAAAAGAGTGTTGTAAGGCGTCTAGTGCCATTACTTTTTCACATTGGAAATACTGCTTTAAGATGTTACGTTAATCCCAAAATGAAAAAGTATAAACATTATAATATTATTTTATATTGTTTTCTTCACACTTCACATGTCTTTAGCCTAGATTTTTATCAGTTTTAACTAAACTTTAAAATTCCACATTGGAACCAGTTCTACAATTAATTTTAGACACTTCCACGCATCCACACTAACTAATTTCCAGAAACGTCCATATAGACACACGCCCACACAAAACAATAGATTCTAGAATTTTCTTCTTACATCAGTATCGTGGTGCGTCTGCTGTTGCAGCTCGAGCGTGTCCAATAGCCGCTGCAGCTGCTGCACCGACAGTTGCACTTGCCCGAGCTCCCGGGACACATTGTCCAGCGGACCACCCGATTCTGGAATGGACTTTATTGCTTAGACATAGAGCTCAATTTACAATGCATGTAGTTCTACATTGCAAGACGAGTTTTTAAAGTAAGCTAGTTAGTTAGATTAGGAGTTCGTAATTTTTGGAAAAATTAAAAGATAGACAATAACGCAGTTTAATTTTTTATTCCCAATTCATTATGTCCCACTGATGTCGCTTTAAATGTTTGGTCTGTGTCTGTGTGGTTGTTATATTAATATATAATTCTTATATATCATAATCATAGTCAATCCTTTTGATAGAAAGTATCATAACAAATTGTGTTGTTTATTATAATTTATTTCTGTAAATGTTTATACATATAATGTTGTAATGAGAGTATATTCGTGTACAGAAAAAAATATAATGGACTTATAGCGGGGATGTGCATGCAGTTATTCTGATTTAAATTAACATGCCTTTCAAATTAAATTAATTACACATCGTCTGGAAAATCAGTCAATGTATGTTCATACACTTAATTTCAAATCAATCATTTATTTAGAAAGATTTTAAGCACATTGTTAGAAAAGGCCAGACTGGCCATACACCAGCAATAATGAATTTTTAAAACGGGTGTTTATCTCGCTGCCTCGCCTGGGTGAGTCAGGCAATTAACTTACTTCAGTATTGCCAATTAAGTGCGAACAACACACTTAAAACACCTTAATGTTTTTAAAGGTTTTTGAATATAATACAATCTTAGCTGGGCTATATCTTCACTACTATGACTGATTTTCTATGTGAAATAAAAAAAAATTGTAGTAAAATTTTATGACATTTTTCAATCACTAAACCTCAATGTTAGTTTATCAAGCAAGCGGGCAAATTTTAAGTTTCCTCAATTAATTAATTTCAATATCTTGATAGCCTTTTGGTTGCTCTAAAACTGTTACCCTTTAAAAAAATACGATTTTTCTTTAAATGTGCGTTTGTGAATTGATCAATAGCCAGCTGCAAGCACTTTGGGCATTTGAATAGGCGGGCAATATTTAGTTATAAATTTAGAATTTTACCTATAATCCAGCTAGCCAATCTGCCCCCAGGCGTGCCCGACACGAAGCCGGCCTGCGGGCCCCGGAGCGGCCCCGACGTGGGACTTACCAGCCCTGGGACAGAATTTCGAGGTGATGGGACGTAGGACATTGAAAACTGATCAAATCTTCGAGATTTTTCATAATAATGTGGGTAATTAATTTACGAGTATGTCTTGTTGACAAAAATATTTCTTTTTAATATTCTAAATTCGTTGTGGGTCTTGCGGTAGCACTGGTATAATTGGATGGGTGGGGTGTTTAAAAATGGCTTGGCTAAGATTATATAGAATAGAATATACTATGAAACATCCGCAAACGGTCGCTTTGAATATAGGAAATACAAAATATTTATAGACTGCAATCGTCGTCGGTCAAGTCATAATTGGACATAATACTTGTATATCATAGATGTTGCTTAAGAATATTTTAACATAGTAAATACTCATTATATACACGTATTAATCGTAGATGGCCAGTGTTACTTTTGTGACAAGGCTTATTCTATATTCCTTGATCAATGGCCCCAGTTTTCAATGTCCAGTACATATTTTCACAACGCATTTAGTTTTCAGACTCAAAATCGTAATTATATCTTTAAGACGCACTTCCAATTCAATTTATGCAAATCGGTAGTAGTATTCAAACGAAATGCGATATGGGTAGGATAAATTCGTGCAATAATTTCCAAGATGGAATGTCAATTAAAATTTATAAGGGGATTCAAAATTGCAGAAACTCATCGTAGAGATTAATTGTTGAACCAATCGATAGACTTTAATTTAATTAAATATTTGATACGATATGACGAAAAATCTAAAAATCAATATAAGCTTACAATTTTTTATAGATTAGCATTTTCCTGTGTTTGATGTTAAGCGAGTAATATATATTTAGAAATTAAATACTTTTTAACAAATTTTCAGTCTGTAATATCTAAACGCTAATGGTTTATTAGAGTGTTCATGCTCTTAATGATTCAACAATTACATTGCCAATACTACTAAAAACATTTTAAGAATGGATTCATATGGAGAGGTGCCAAGAGATATCAGTATAGAAATAATGGTCGTGTGATTGGGACAGCCATAGTCCTGTCAATATCGAATCGATTCTTAAATTATTTTATACCAGTAAAACAAACATTATACTAAACAAATTCTAAAGGGATATAAAGGAATTTGTTATTACTTCATACGGTTATGTATGTACATGCTACAAACATTTCAAATTATGCTCAAATGTACTTCTAGGATTCTAACATGTAAAAATTTATTAATGGAGGGAAAAAAATAAAGCGATTAGGAATTCGAACTAGACTTTTAAAATGACTTGAAAAATTATACGTCGATCAAAGTATATAATGAATTAGTTCGTATATACATATATATATGTTGAATATTTTTGTAAGTTTTTTTTATGAGATTCATATGAAACATAATTTCATTTATGACACGTGTTAAATACTATAATAATATTGTACAAATCTGAGTGTGACTGAGATGTAAAAATTGGTCGACCATTGGATAATTATGTGCAGTTACTAATTACTAGTTACTAGTTACTAATTAGATATTAAAATTACTACGCACCAAAAATTTTAATTCTAAGATAAATTCCTCTAAATTCTACAAAGGGAACAATTGAGTTTGATATAAAGAACTGACCGGAGGAATAGGAAGGATCACTGGAACACCTATAGATGGTTGTCAGGTCTTCGCTTTTCTTACGACCCTGATCGATGTAGGATATAGAAGCGCATTTACTTGGCTTAAACTTTTGACTAACGAATAACTGATACACTTTGTAATCTTGCCCATTCTTCGTTCTGATCCTCTTATAAATTCTCTCCGTTTGCGACTGCTTAGACACTTTAAAAGATGGCGATAGCAACGATATTTCTTTGATCAACTCGTTCCGCACTCTCTTCGATTTCATTTTATCGTGTTTAACTTTTTTCTGTGAGCCTTCGTAATTGTCCGGCTTTAAAATCCTAAAGTTCTGTGAGCTGTCGCTCTTGGATAACATGAATTTCACGATGGTGTTCATAGCACAGTCCCTTGTACATATCTGCCGATACCAGTTTTGATTGGACACGGCCTTGTCTGATGTTATAATGTCTTCGTCGCTCGATTGGCTCGCATATGAAGTTGTTTGAGCACTGCTTGTATAAAAAATAGATTCTATCTTATCTTTCTTCGTAATTGCTCGTTTGGCGTTATTATTCGTTCTATTGACGCATTCTACGAAATTATCAGTTTGCAATTCAACGTTTTTAATTAATATACGGGAAGCACTCGTCGCTTTATCACTTATAATTTGTTTGATAATATTACTCGTGTTTGTTGTCGTTTCTTTAACATTTTTGATGTCTCTGCAGAGAGTTTCGTCGCATTGTGTTTCGATTTCTTCAACGTTCCTACTGCTGCTACCCTCGTTATAAATTTTTCCCAAGAGACTCAAACCTTGTATTTTACCAGAGTTCAGTACAGTCTTTTCGTGTTTCTTCCTAAGTTTTAAATAAAATGCATTTATATCTTTGTGTATTGACGGCAAGTTTTTAGAAAGTAATGATAAATTTTCCAATAGAAGTAATATGAATTTCTCATCAATAGCTCGAGGTTGCCTTTCAAATATAGCCATTTCTTCGGGGTAGTTACTGGGTGAGGTACAGGGCGGCACATCGTTTGGATTAGTTTGTGATGATTTTTTCCTCGTTTGAAAATTTCCTAATAAACCTTTTAAAGACAAGAGGTAACAAGATTGCGAGTCGTCAAATTCTAAGGCGTTTAAAGATTCTGGACTATTTCTATCAATTTGCGTATGTTCCTCAACTATTATAGAACTTTTACTTTCGTGATGTCTTTTGTATGCTTTAGATGTTGCTCCACTACTACTCGGATGTGGCTTGAATATAAGTCGTTCTTTAAAATCCATGTTATCATCAGTGCTACTTATATAGGGCTTAAGTTCTATATCATCTTGAGGAGGAATATTTTGCATATCTGCTAAAGGGTGTACTTTTATTTCCGATTGTAATTTATCTTTAAATAATTTACTTGAATCTGAATTGGTCTCAACATAGTTTGGGAACCAAGAATTATTTATGAGATTATCGGCTTTCGGTCTAAGGAACGGTTCTAGATTAGTCTCTTTTTGCTGTTTGCGAACACATGCACCACTTAAATTTGTTCTATCCACACTAATGGGTTCTGACATATTAATGTTATTAAATGTTTCTTTTAAATTTTGATCAAACTCATCTTTAGTAATTTCACCAGTGCGCTTAATTTTGTCACAGTTTTCAATATTATCACTTGCGTCATTCTTTCTTTTCCTATCTTTAGAAAAAATTGTGGTTATTTTATCAAGAACATCTTTTAAGTACAACTGGCCGGGATCGACGGCGCCTTTGTCCCTATTCACGTTTTCTTCAAAAAATTCTTTAGTTGTAATACATCTAGAAACTTTCTTTTGTACGCTCTCAGTTTGAACATCGCATAATGGTTGTACATTATTTTTAGAATCTTCTGGAGATGTACTCGTCTCTGTCATGCTGTGGCTACTGTGAAGTAAATCTAAATATGCATTGAGGAATTCTTTAGCCACAGTTGCAGGCATAGACGTGTCGCTTATTAAATGGTGAATTGTATCCTGTATTTTGGTCAGTTCGTTAGAAGAGTTCGAATCGCACGGATCGTTCTCAGCTGGTTTATTTAAATCGTTTTGACGAGACAATTTTTCTATGTTATCAATTAGTCTTTTAGTGATTTTAATATCTCTCTCTTTATTTTTGCTGCTACGGACTGTTTCGCAAATATATACGGTGTTTTTGAGCATACGTTCTAATTCTTGTATTTGGCGGTCTTTGTCATTGCCTTCGTTAAATTTTGATATTTGTTTAACTGACTTATTGAAATTCTTATTTGAATTGTAAACTGGTATTTTCGATGCCCTGTCTTTTTTGTCTGGTTTGATTCCTTGATACTGAGTTTGTTTTGTGACACTTTGAATATTGTAGCTGGATATTTGTTCATCCTTAGTAAAATGTTTATTTGATTGTCTATCTATTGATTTAGCCGGCATTATTTCTTCTCTAAATTCATCAATAGACGTATTTTTTAACCAATACTCCAATAAAGATCTGAATAGGATTTTTATAGGGTGAACATCGGTTGGAACTAATTTAATATCATATAGTTCCTTAACTATTTGGTGAATATAATTCTTTATGTTATCGTCTCCATTGATAACCGGATTCGACGCTGGAATGGTCTCTAAAACAGACGTTATTAGCTTCTCTGTTATGAAATCATACTCATATAAAGTCATAGCGTCTTGTAATGACTTGTTTTCTTTATTTTCGATTTGTACTTCAAAGTTTTTCTTCACGGGCTCACGTATATGGGCGCCCTCTAGTATATTTTTGATACTTTTAACTGTTGGATATTTGCCTAGTAACATGCATCTACTCAATGGTCTTTTAAGTTTCGGTTCGTTAAATTGATTTCTGTACTTGACAAGATTAGTGCACTTATTGCTCTTGCGCATGAGCGATTCGGGCGCTTTATTTTGTTTCCTATTGAAAAAGAAGAAGGCGGGCATAGTGCTCCTGTCAACTTTAGGCGCTTTTTTAGATTTTGTCGGACTCCTGTTTATTTCAATTTTATACGGAGCGTTAAATGGTACGGTTTTAACTTGAGAGTTCAGCGAGTACTTGCATAGTAAAGACGACTGTAATCTCATAGACATAGTGTCTAATTCAGAACTGTTCATTTGTTTTTCCGTGTCTGTGGTGTAGAGAGACAAGATTGGTGATGTGTCTTCCTTATAATCATTATTTTTATTTCTTGCCATACAATTCATAGAGCACAAACTTTGATGTTTCATGTAATCTCCAATGTTTATATCACAAGCTTTGGGGGCAATTGTTTTTATATTAAGAGGAATAAGGAGATTGGCGTCTGGGATAGGATTGGTCCTGGGTGATATCGACAGTGGACAAATAATAGTTTTCAAGAGCGGTGCACTCTTATTCGTTTCTTCTATGGGCGAGAGTAATTCATAGCTTGAGGTACCTTTGGGGAGGGATTGAGGAAATTGGATAAATCGATTTAAATTCAAGTCTTATTTAACAATAAATGATCCCTAAACGGAACTATATTTTTCTATAATATTTCTAAGGAACAAACTTACAGAATTCTTTTAACTGTTAGTCGCTCTATGTTAATAAGATTTTAATTATATAATAATGAAATTTTTTTTTTACTTACGAGATGAGGTATCCGTTGGTGGAAGATCTTCTAACGGAGCGTGTATTTTAGGCACAGACTCTCGAGCACCGAATGTTAATAAATGTTGCCTGTATAACCTATAAATATACAGAGATAATTGTTATTTTTTTACGAAAAGGTTGATGTTTGATTTCAGTCCCCAGCTGCTGATATTTGATTAAATATTGAGCAAACACGTTATGACTAACAAATCAGCTATAAAATTATAATGTATAATATAGTTTGACAAAATATTAATAACATGTACGTATAATTAAATGTAGCATAGCAGATAGTGGCAATTTATATAACATATCACACAAATACAATTCCTGTACAACGCATACGTTTAATCATATATTGGTGTGTATCTTTATGTTTTTGTTTCATTGTTTTTTTATCCATTAATGATTTATCAACCGACGTCTCAAAAATAGTAGGAGGTTCTCAATTTGACATAACATTTTACTACCAATTGACTCATATCTTTACGGGTTTGATCCGTTTTGAGCACTCCCCCTCTCCACTGGTAACTTTGTGTTATATCACCGAACGCACCTGTGCGCGGTGAGCACGGCGAGCCAGGTGCGGAAGACGTCGGGCGTCTTGGCGCGCAGGTGG
>NC_052127.1:5742594-5744836 GCF_012273895.1 Zerene cesonia
AGGAGCGTACTTGTGGGGACCCTCAGGAGCGTACTAATGGGGACACTCAGGAGCGTACTCGTGGGGACACTCAGGAGCGTACCGATGGGGACAATCATGAAATTACTAGTGGGGCCATACACGAGTCTTTGTGCGAAATTATTGAGATATAACAGCGACCATCATCACGTCAATTTAAATCAGATTATTCTTGGGATTATTAAAGCAAATTCAGATATTAGACAAGCTCACATGGATTGCTCATATTAGACAACATCATTATTGAACAACTCATAGCCTCAACGATGCGGCTGCGAGTTGTTCAAGAGACATGAGTTTGACTTTTGCGCAATGATCATAAATTCGATTTTAACTTTGTATGGACCTAACCATTACATAGCCTGCAATAACTTATCTCCCATTTATCCATTGAAAAATTGCCTTAATGTATATTGAATTACTAGCAACCTTATGCCACCCCTTGAGTGGCCACTTCCTCTTCTTATGCAAGTAGCCGTTGAACACCTCGGGCCGTTTCTCGAACCGCTGGCCGTCCTTCAGCCCCTCCAGCACCTCCCACTCGCTGCCGCGGCGACGACTTCTGGACATAAAGTTTTTAAACGTATACATTAGCAGTATGTTTAACTTTGTTACAAAATTATTATCACAGTTATAAGAGGAATAAATCTAATCGAATAAAATCAGTAATTTATTGTCATTTCATATTCACTGATACTCTTTATTAAACAGAGGTAGGTATTAAATTCTTCTGCAGAGCCAATCAGAATCTCCGTTTTTGGCTTACTAACGTTGTTTTCATCTGATAAACTTCTAGGTTAGTAATCACTGGTGTACTAGTTAGTCCACTACACACAATGCGATATTTCTTCCCATATAAGGAATATATAAGGAACCCCATATAGCCATCAGATTTAGCCCCACACTCACCCCCTCGTCTTCCCAGCTCTGGGCGGCGGCGGCAGCGGTCGCACGGAGCGCTCGCCGCTGTCCGCAGACAGCGAGGCCGTCTCGCCGGAGCAGTCCGAGTCGGAGGGAGCCCGGCGCAGCGCCGCCGCGCGCCCCGCAGCGCCGCGACGTCTCTCCCCTGGAATTTCACGTGTACCAGATAAATTATCAAACCCACGACAAATCTACATAATATTATATAAAATGAAAAATTGAGTTCCACTAACTGACTGGTACATAATATCAACGCAGCCTAAAGTATGTGCTTTAGAACCAACAGGAAGGGACACTTAACTAAATATGCTTGCCGAGAGTACATAATGTCGGTCCACGTCAACATTACTTCAATTTTAAATAACTTGTACGACATTAATTACTTAGTATTAAAGTGGCCTGAACCCTCATAGAAGGCCTTTGTCCCAGCAGTGGGAACATATATGGGCTGATGATGAATAGTAGAGAACTGCGAGAAGTCTTCTTGCACTGGTATGATGCCTATGACGTACACAAACAGTTGGTTCTTTTATTATTGTTTCATGAAATCCTCGAATCCATAATACATATTTACAAAAGTGTCACTTGATAAACAATACAAAGCCTGTGAATGGGTGAGATCATTTACATTATATTTTTATAAATTATCCACATAAACTAATATATTTTTTTTCATAATACCTAGACAATCGCAAAGGGACTTTTAGCATTAAAGCTGACCCTTACTAGATTCCCACTATATTGAATTTCGGTCCAATATCAGTCCAGTTATTGCAGTGAATGCTTATGGACCTTACATCTCAACATCTGTGTCGTATCCAATTATTTCCCTTTCTCCCTGCTCCCACATTAATCATTTTCAGATACATGCCTTCATCACTTTGACATACGTATCGTTTTGTTCTGTCTATCCGGAACATCTCACGCACACATATAGCAGTAGGTATCTACATTATAATCTGCAAGTGAAAATCGTATAACGGAATGACGCGTACACCTAATCCCTGAGACAATGCCAAGCATCCGCAAAGCGTTACACTCGAAGGTTACAACCTCGACAGACCTACAGACAGTTAAGCCCCGAACGGGCCGTCCGCCATGTGTAAATACGTGAATCGCATAATCGCACGTGCGAAGTGGACTTGACATTGTTTTTTAATTGGCCAAATTTTTGGTTTGTTGATAAAAATAACATTGATGATTTATATAGGTGCTTTGTTATTCGTATGCATATACCTAGTCTTGCCATAAATATTGTAATAAAGAAAAAAGAAAATTGTTAACTGCAAATAACATTTATTAC
>NC_052127.1:5745836-5748149 GCF_012273895.1 Zerene cesonia
ACATTGTTAGAGGGAAAACTGTGACCGACTGAACACATTAGAAATACAAAATTGAATGCAATTCTTGTAATATCTTTTGGGTTTTAACTTTAAACCACATATTTTCGAACTGTAATTGATGTCACTATAAGACATTATGTCATCCACGGCACCCGCAACCGAGTGATAACTTTTATTATAAAATATACATAAATTTATTCTACTTAATGTTCTAATTGTCATATCGAGATTGATAAATTCAAAGATGCTTATTTCTAAATGGAGTCTATTTTAATATTACATTGTTTGTGTTTGGTCTATTGACTGGTCTATTGACTAATGTTAGAACACCTGCTTGCCGCTCATTACTTTCGATGTTCATCTGTTGTTTACTATCAGACTCTATGCATTTTCTATACAGTATTGTTTCCGCACTAAGACTAGTTTCTGTGTCACACTGACCGTCGGTGCCGTAACAGTCGAAACGTATGAACCTCTTTACCTCTTACGCACCGCACACGTTATTCTAATAAGCATATTAAATATAAAAATTTCTCTCTGAAGCATCAGAGAGGTTCATCGATTTCGTCCGGCAGCACCGTCCGTCGACATGTCTCTAAAACCAGCCTCAAAATATTATGATTACCCTTACATAAGTCTTATACTATAAAAGTGAAAGATCGTCAAGGTGAATGGTTGATTCAGTCATATGCGATATATATGATACTAGCTGCGCCCCGCGGTTTTACCCACGTAAGTTTGTATCCCGTAGGAATATCGGAATATAAAGTTGCTCATGTTGCCTATGCCTATGCGAAAGTTTGTAAGGATGTGTGTGTGTTTGTTGCTCTTTCACGCAAAAACTACTGAACCGATTGCAATGAAATTTGGTACCTAGATAGCTGGAGAACTGGAATAACACATAGACTTACGCGGGTGAAACCGCGGTGCGCAGCTAGTAATATATAACATAAAGTGCAGACTCACGTTTGCTCTCGAGTCGAGTCGGCTCGGTGGCAACATGCTTCAGTCCCGTTTGATTTGACATCTCCTTGCCTCTAAAGTTTCTTGCTAACCATCTTAATTCTGAAACAATACACGGTCATTATAAATCGTATGTGGTAGTCGAGCACGCTTCGGCACGAATTGGGCCAGCTCGCACCGGGGAAGTACCACACCCCCACAGAAGACCGGCGTGAAATAGCATTCTGCTGTGTTTCGTTCGGTGAGTGGGGGAGCCGGAGGCCCATATCCTTTTCCTTCCCCTTTCCAGTCTTCCTTAATCCCTTCCCAATTTAAAGTCGGCAATCCATTTGTAGAGGCGTAAGGTCTGTAATCGACTTTACGCCTCTACAAATGTTCATGGGCGGTGGTAGCGCTTACCATCTGCGTCCCAACAGCTCCATTGCCGACTGTGACATAAAAAAAAATGCGTCTAATATCAATATTGTAAATCTATCAACTAAATTATATATCTAACTAGACGCTCGTCCCGGCCCAGCCCGGATATCAAGATTCCTATTTTATCCCAGGGGAGCATTTAATCGGGATTAAAAGTATCCTATCACCCAACTCAGCTTATACCAAATTTCCTCAAAATCCGTTCAGTAGCCTCAGCGTGATTTACGTTTAAACATCCAAAAAAAAACAAACTTTCACATTAATAATATTCGTGTGATACTTGCTGACCTGGCAAACGTTGTTGTGCCTTATATTTTTCATTTAGGGGTATGAAAAATTTGTTGCTTAGCCCTTTGTTAAAAAAAAAAACTTCTTTAAACTAATCTGGTCACGTAATAGTCGTAATGATTGTAATTTAAAAATTCTAAAACAAATGTATATTTGTTATATTATGTAATTCAGTAGAAAAATCTGCGCAAGCCAGTGAATATTGTATGGAATTTCACAAAGGCAACACAGATGATTCTTATTGTGATCGTAATAAGGTTTAAATTGGTGTACATTTAAACATACTGGACCAACGTCACGGGCGTAGGTATATCAAAAGTGTTTTAAGAAATATCCTCGAGCCATTTCCTTTGTGTTCGCTATTAATCGAAGGCCGTACTTAAACTTATCTAATTCTTTCTACGAAGCATGGTTTACGTAAATGGATAACGTTTCTTATAGAAACCACTTCTGTAATCTAATCATCGTTACATTGAAAAAAATAATATTTTTTTTTTACTGACGATATTGTTTTTTATAATTTTACACTGCATAGCAAAACAAAGTCGCTTTCCGTCGTCTGTGTGTCTGTATGGATTAATCTTTAAAACGCAACCGATTTTGATGGGTCTTTATTCAATAGAAAAAATGTTTTAAAAGGAAGGT
>NC_052127.1:5748159-5826866 GCF_012273895.1 Zerene cesonia
GTACGAAGCCGCGAGCAAAAGCTTGTAAATAAAAAACGCAAAATTTTCACCGCCCTCATCTTAAACATTATTAACGTAACTCGTTCACTGGTCCCGCAGGACAGGACATTGCCTAGTGCGAGATCCAACGAATTTATGTTTGTATTTTAACTTAAAAAACTTTAAGAACCTGATTCCTATGTGTATCTTATACTAAGAAAAAATTTTGAAAGAAATAACTACTTGAATATTCACATACAAGGCACTACTAGGGTTAGATATTAATACAAATAAATATAGCTTAAAAAAACTAAACTATATGCTTTAATGATAGAATCAACTTAATTTGCACTTGCACCTATACGGAGTATATGTGAGGATATTATTTCATCCTGGTAATCCTCATCTGGAGAGTTAGATAAACTCGTGATATTATTGTATTGTCATCGATCCTTGATGGAGTAGGTACAAAGTTTGAATTTAATATGTCCGTTTAAAGTGGGTCAAATACGAATCTAAAGGTGTCGGTTACATACGAACCTACAAACATAAAGGTTAACCTTATAAAAGCGTCTTTATAATCATCGTCATCAAATTTAGGAATATTTTTATGGTTCCCAAAAAAGGTCACCGACGTCTCAATGGGGGAGATACTAAACCAAATTCTAAAACCGGACCAAAAAACAACTATTTCCTATCAGACGTCAATCGATTGAAAAGCCACTAGACAAAGTTATTGGGTAACAACACCCGAATCAAAGCAATTAACCGGAGAACCTCTTTAAGGGACGTCGGTTGAAAATATAAACTATGTTCTGTACAGAGCATATAAACCATTTACAACATTTGGAGTCATACAAATGAATTTAAAAGAGCACAGAATGCGGTAGATACGCGAGTCGTACCTACCACGAATAAGCTGCATACACGCAATAAATATTTGTTTGCCTATCACACGGAAACAATCCGGCGGTCGATCTAATCATCATCTAAACACTAACATTACTGCGCGTGTGTGCAACTGTGTCGGTGTTTGTTTGCTTAGGTGTAATTATTACTCATTTATATCTAACTACTTTTGTAACATCCGAACTGGCTGTTACGATAGATACGTAAATAAATAAGGCCTTGAGACGCTAAAAGTCATAGTTGGGCAATGTTTCCGTTTTGGAGCGTTTTAAATGAATTAATCTTAGTTAAACTATTCCGATGACATTCCAACGTATCTTTGTTCGGACGAATCTCAAAAATTGCTGGACCGATTTTGATGGGACTTTCACTGGCAGATGGCTGATGTAATAAGAAGAAACTTAGGTTACTTTTACACCGACATTCCCACGTGGACATTGGGATGAAACACACTTACGAGCTATCACCCTCGTAAATGAGACATGAATAAGGATTAATATATCATTAATTGCTTAATTGTATAGCGAAACTTGATATTTTAAAGTTTTATGATGTGAACCACTGTTGTGGTTGCAGGTAACCTGTTGACCCAAGCATATACTGTTTTAATTAAATACAATAACAAAATATTTATGTGTAAACAACAATTGCACATAAGTCATAAGAACTTGAGGTCAATTATTTACAATTACACGCACAATCCGTAACCGTTTGTAATAACATTATTGCTGATGCCGATATAAGCTAGCAAGAGTTATATTTCAGTCGTTTTCCGCACGTGGAGTAAAAAAATATAGCCTCAGGATTATCGCAGGTTCCCATGGAATTTCCAGGATTAAAAACTATCCCGTGTCCTTCTCGAGTCGTACACTATCACTGCACCATGGTTTAGGCGTAAAGAGACGGACAGAGTAACTTTCGCATTGATAAATCACTAGCAATTCGCCCCGGCGTCCCGCGTGTCATATGTCGTACATAATATATATGTCTGCCTATGTCACTCAGTGAAGCTGCAGCTTTCTAATGGTGAAAGAATTTTTAAAATCGGTCCCGTAGTTTTTCAGTTTAACCATTACAAATAAACAAACAAACAAACAACAAAAATACAAAATTTCCCTCATTATAATATTAATAGTGTACATTTGGAATTCAATCAAGGACCTAAGAGCAAAGACTTAATTAATGAATTTTAACAGCGATCATCCAGCCGGCGGCAATTTGAGAGGCGAGTTTAGTTTGTCAATTGATTGAATTGCACAATCACGACTGAATGCATTTACGTGAGCGCAATATACATACAAAATCAATAGGACGTTTTTTCTTCTCTTATGTTTTGTAATCGTCAATAAATTTCAACCGCGGTCCGCGTTGAGGGCAGAAGAGATTTTCTCGTTTCCCGTTAATCTATGTAAATACTAGTTGCACACTCCGGCTCCGCTCGGGTAGTCATTTATCGTGATTGAATTAATACAAAGTATCCTATCTTTTATGTTATACATATATGTAAATATGAATTCATTGCTTTAAATTTATTACTTTATAACCAACACAAACACATGGACATTTTATATCGCGGTTGTAATTGGCGCCCTATGCCATCGGCGGCTAGTGTCACCGCATTTCTACTCAACCCGACAACCCGAGAGCCGGCTGCCTTGTTTCATGAATTAATATTTAAATAATTTAATTTATAACACAAAATTTTAAGGTTTTTCGTTAAAAATATTAATAATTTGTGAACTTTCATCTTTATATAACCTATGGCTTTGAACCACAAAATTGGCAAAGGTAGGCAAATGTTGGTTCGATTCAATAAAGAATGCAAATGCTAAAATATCTTCAAAATTGCACTACATTGATTATCATATAATTAATTTATTATCTTCAAAAATGACTTTCAGATTATCAGTGACTATGCATTATTCCAATATTAACTGATACAAAAATACACCGAAATGAGCTTCATTTGATAATATCAACACCACTTTATTATTTAGCGTTTTAGTACACTATCATTGGCAATTTTGTGAGTTTAAACTTTTAATATGTATAATACAAAGATGCCTGACTGACTATCTATCAGCGTACAGTGCAAACTACTGGACCGATGGGGCTTAAATTCTGTGCTAAAACAATGTAGATATCCACTAATAATAATCAAATGAAAAAATCGCTTAAGCTTTGAGGAAAAACATAAGTCTTTTAACTTTTGTCACCAATACAGAGCATTAAACCGATGAAACAGGGGATCGTAAATGACTTTATAACTGAATAGACTTATTTAACCAAATTATAACTACAAAAATGAAATAATTCGGCGTCCAATTGAGCAGGATACGCGCACGGATAACTTCACGGGCTTAATATCATATCCGGATATCGGGATGAGCCACTACAATATCCGCATTCCTGTTATTTAGGTCATCCGGAGCTGGCTGCTGTAATACCGGCTGAAAGACCAACATCTGAGATTACGAACAACTCACTTGTTCCATTTTTACGTTGGAACTAGAAAATTCCCGAAAGAACATTGAAGAAAGAGAATTTTCGAGGTCTCTTAAAATATTACGTAAATTACAGTTGCTAATTTATCCGCGCGATGTTAGTTTTTCATTAATGTTAAGGCACAGTTTTTCTGATTAAGTCGACTTTGACCCAAAGCAACTTAATATTTTTTTTAATCATTATTTACTATGGAATAATTGTAAAACAAGCGCAGTAGTTACAGATATTATGCAACACATACCTACAAAAGATACATGCACATATCCTTTTCTTGTTTTTTCCCAGTCGAGACTACATGTCAATTTCATAGCTATACTAACAGATACATATCATGTAGATACCATCGTAACAAATGTACCTTTTGTGGTGAAGTTTTGATTGACAGACTATTCACGCTCAATATTCGACATACGCAAAGCAGAGCATTGAAAATACTTCGTATATTCCAGAAAGACTTATTGTAGACAAAATTACTAAACAAAAAATATTTAAATTTATCACAGTGAAAAAATTTGAATAAATCGATATTAGCTAGTGAATGTTTACTTAAAGAAATGCATTTATTAATTACAGATACTTAAATGTTTTTGACATAAAATTTGTTAGAGACAACAAAGCTTCCATGGCGATTTTGGTTTTTAAATGTTTTTATTTTAAAACGAATTGCGTAAGTCAAAGTTCCGTGTAAATAAGTAATAGTTTCATACACGACCCTACGACTTAGTACAAAATAATGTAAATACGGGCGTCCAAACAAAAGCCACCTACGGTCCTATTGTCTTTTAGGGTAATGTGCCCCAAATTCCGTCCCAAATTATCCGGGATGAAAGGCTACTCGTAATATCCAATAAACATCTAACAAATATTTTAACTTCTATCATTGAAAACTGATTCGATTTTCTTTCGTGCGGTGGATATTTTACAGTTTGAGAAATATCAATATTCAATATACAGGTACTAAAAATATAACGTTAAAGAGTTTGAGTTTTGATGCGCTAATCTCATAAACTACTGGTCCGTATTGAAAAATGAATTCAGTGGTAGATAGTCTATTTAGTCCCTTATCCCTATCTAGTTAGTTAGGAGGAAGGCGTAAGGGCTTAGGCTATTAAACATCATGAACGAGGTGAGTGAAGCCGCGGGGCACAACCAGTTGGTGATAAATGTACTCAATAGTGGAATCTACGTATTGCGCACAAAACTCATATCGACTAGACCGCAAGCAATAAAAGTGTCGTAGAAAAAATATATATAATTAGTCAATAATAGACGGAAACAGCTGACTCGCATTGAGCCAAAAGTGTGTCGACGCTGACTGAAGTTATTTCGATAATTGATTGCAGTTTTATTTAAATTTACACATAAAAATAGTTGCGTGTATCTTGCGATCTTTGTTGTATGATCTGTGCTGTTTTAAACAGAAAAAAGTAACGATACCTTTTACGGAGGGATGTTTAAAAAGTTGTGGATTTTAATAGCGTAAATATGAACTATATCTACACTACAATATAGGTACATACTACATACATACATATTGCAATGCGATATTGTTTATGTTTTTGAATTTGCAATAATTTAGCAGTACTTAAATTAGTATATTTATTATTTCCGTTCCTAATACATTATTTTTATTTTCATAGTTGCATACGATTGTAACAAGCTAGTTATTATCGTGATGCTCTTGAATTTTAAATTTCGTTATGCTTATGAGACTATACAGTCGATATTTAAAAATTGAATAAAGACGTAAAATCCATTGCGATTTGACCACCATCCCGTATAATATTAGTCACACAATTCCAGAAGCATATAATTTATGTTATATAATATTCATACCAAGCTTTAGCGCCGACAAAGGATTTTTAATCTTCATCGTCGTATCGCAACTTCCCTCCGGGCGATACTAGAATATCTCTTTAAAAACGTGCTCCATTACAGCACAATACACTTCTGATTTGACGTTTCACATCACACACTGACACCTTCATATGAACACAATTTCTCCTGCAATTGTCCTCTCTTATATACGACAAACCTATATATAATATGAATTTATAATAATTACTATTTATCAATTCATAAAGTGTCTTTAAATCAAATTTATAAAAAATCCACAAACAACCCAGTTAAAAAAATCTTATCGTGTTTATCTTCAAGTTAAAGAGCTGCAAAAACTCGACGACCGAGGATATAAATCAATTTTCCCTCGCCATTTTTCTCGTAGAACACAAACACAGTGATCCTTTTTTCCTCACACATACAAATGCTTATTGTATACACAAATTAACACTTTGTTTAAGTTCATAATATCAAATATAACGAAAGTAATACAACTACAAAAGGTGGACACCACTTCATTCTGAAGGAGGTATATGACATGGGTAGTATTTTCTTGTGTTTGATTTTACGCGAGTATTATACATTTAGAAATTAAAGACTTTTTAACGGATTTAAAACGCGGTTAATAATATAATGAATATGTCGCGTTTAAAATCTGTTAAAAAGTCTTTAATTTCTAGAGGTATGACATATTAATTTCACTTTACTGCACACTTCATGTCACTCTAAAACAGAAATAAACAGCAAACAACGCTTCCCTTACATTAATCATAACATACTGATTGCACCGATACAAACGCGTGGTAATCAATAATCATATCGAGATTTGATAAATTTGCACGTGATTGCTATCATACGCGTGCTGGGAAGGAAAATTGAGAATATAACTTACTAGCTGCGCCCCGCGGTTTCACCCGCGTAAGTCGGGATAAAAGCAGCCTTTATGTTATTCCAGTTGTCCAGCCATCTACGTACTAAATTTCGTGGCAATCGGTAAAGTAGTTTTTGCGTGAAAGAGCAACAAACACACACACACACACATCCTTTCGAACTTTCGCATTTATAATATTAGAAGGATTAGTAGGACTAGTAGGATGGCAGCATGGCCGAAACAGGCTACATAGGGCCATAGTATCATTGCTAAAATACTCTTTCTTGTTAAAGCGTCTTTTTTATGTCACAGCGGGCAACTGACCTGGTGGTTCGCATAAGCGATCACCACTGCCCATGAACATTCGCAGAAGCTCATACCTCTGTGAATACACTGCCAGCTTTTAAGGTGTAAGGGATAAGGAAAGGATTGATGACTAGAAAGAAGGAATGGACTGTGAAGGATAAGGAAAACGAAAAGTCTGTTCTGCTTGGCTTAGTATGTAAAGACTCGACGCTGGATGTAAAGACTCTTTTACGCTAAAAGTTTTACCTACTCAATATCGTTTTAAGGCCCCTATTCACTTAATGACCTGCAAAATCTTGGCAACGATTTAAATACATCGAGATACTCGTATTTTAGTCTTGTCTAGTGGTTCGATTCCATAAACCGTGCAATAAAATACATGCAGAAAATATGATAACACCCGCGAGATGATGATGATGAGGATGACGAGATGCTGCCTCTAATTTTCTGCTTCTCTTACTTCCTGCTCTTAGAAATTTTGTCTGACAAGGCAAGCAAATAAGCATGGTATGTTATGGATTAATCATCAATCTTTATTGAGACATATTGTGAAGCCGAAAGGTTTGTTTCAATACGCTGATTTCAGGAACTGGAGCGAATTGAAATCTTATTTTTATATTGGATGAAAAATGTGACATAATGGGAATAGGTTTTCTTTTTGAAAGCAGACCTAATCTGAAGATCTTGCCAGGATTCTCTCTAATTATAAGACAAACGGTTTACACGAACAAGCAGATTGGTAAGTAATTACATTGCAAGCATTGTGAGCATTTTTCAAGTTGAAGATCTCAACACTAGGGCGCTAAGGCGCGAACCTAACTTTTGGTGTCCGAGGCCAAGATTGCTTTATGACATTGCGTTGAAGAAAAAGACGAACTAGACAATTCATTTGTTAGACACATATACACAGGAGACTCAAATGACACCGATCAAAGTTGTAGAGTGGAAAATATTACTTTATTAAGTGGACATTTATTTTTAGTCGTCACGCAAGCGCATTTAACATCATGCAGCAGTTATAGATAATATTATAGCTATGTTTCGTAACAGTCATTTATTGGTCACTTCGAACTATATGTTAAATATAAGGTAACCTTAGTTTAGAACAGAATGTACATATTTTTATTTTTATTCATTCAGCCATTAAGGCGTAAGTGAGCATTGACAAAAATAAATTTTTAATTATAATTATAATCACTTATTAATTTACATACATAATTATCTAAGCCGACGATGATTTATGATCGAAAATGTCACCGGTTATCTCCGACCCATAATTATCTAAAATTGTACCCCTATAACGAAATTACCTACGTTGTAATTTGTTCCGTGAAGTGTTAGGGTGATGTACCCTGTACCTAACCTTTGAATATTAAAATTAAATTAGGATATTGACAATATCAACCGTTTTTCAAGAAAATTTTCTGCATGTATCTATGAGTAAATAAAGTTTTAAGACTACATATCTTTAATGAATAGAATGATCGTTGTTCGATAGATTTATTTATGATTCGAGAACGTATAACACTAAATTAAAACGGGTATATTGCTCATACACTCGGTTTAATATACCAGTCAGATTTTAATAATAACATCGCAGGCCGTTAGAAATTCATAGAAACCCACCCAAAAACACGTGTACACATCACCTACGTCACGTCCCTTGATAGCGACACACACACAAATTTCACACACACACATTGAAATTGGGTCATTAACACAATTACGTTATAACAATTTCAGATACTTTCCCAATATTTATCTCGTAAAATAATCAACAGAATCGCTTTGAAGTCCGTAATAGACTGTTTATTTATTTTGACTATCGTCGCGCGATTCACCAGGTATGACCTAACGACCATGATGTCATAAGCATCGGCTAGAGGCCGTAAATTGTATACGTTGGGAATATATTTCGTTAACACACACTTCCTGCATGGGAAGGTTGTTTGCTTTGTAATGGTTGAAATAGTTTTGGGATACACCTTACTAGCTTGTAAGTTGAAGGTTAACTGAATGAAAATAGGGCACTGCGAAGACTCTAATCTTTAAACTGTCGTGAGTAAAAACTAATGTGTTGGTCGTTTGTGCTTCGGCATTCGAATTAATAAAAATCTAATAGCTTTTCCGATTAGAGGTTCAACGGACTAATGATCGAATTAGCTCTGATATAACGTATCGTAAGAAAAATTTACTGAAATAGGTATACCAGTTAAAATGTTACTGACCCACTCTATTAAATGGAATTTTAATTCAATCATGAAAATTTTGCATTTTATAAGTATTAGTGATTTTTAATCTTAACCGCCTTCGAATTGTCGAAACAGACCAAACGTTAATTGGACAACACGGCCGGCTTTCAAATAAAAAAAGGATCGGATAATTCTGCTAGCCCAGTAATAAGTTATTACTATGAAACTTGGAATCAGTTTAATAAGAGATAAGTAATTGAAAAAACCTCAACATGCAATCATCACATACATACTGAAGAGGTCATATTATATTGTTCTATTTTCCTTATCATGTAGGTTACTTTGACCTTGTTTCTCGAGAACACATAATTGCAACTTTACCTATGAGACAATCCTAATCACCTATTTTTATACAGATTATCTATTTACAAACATATACATGATAGGATAAATTAAATTATCTATGAAATACATAAGGAAAATGGCTATTTATTCAACTGTATGCTGACAATAATCTTAGAAATGGTTTTCACAAATATTTTAACATTATTTTACTAATAAAATCTTTTTTTTTATCTGTTTTCTTTCAAATTTTTACAGTGGTGTAAACCTTTGCATTTACATTTGTTTACACAATACACATCTCTCAGCTCTTGTACAATACATTGATTGATTTTATCCACCGGTAAATCAATGTCGCCTTTTATTACAATTAAATTATTAAAAAATAGAAATATTTTCAAAACAAATCATAAGCATTGTTATAGTTCCAAACTCAAAAGACACTATTGCTAAGACTTAACTGTCAAACATTTTTAACAATCATTTCTCTCTAGAAAAATGTTTAAAGTTACACATGTTGTAGCATAATCCAAATAAAAAGTTTGCATTAACAGCGCCGGATACTTTATCTCTATCTTTATTAGTCCATTGGACCAATTAAAATGCAAAGTAGGTTAATTCTTCAGATAACTTATAATCTGTCAATAATTAATTACTTTGTAGTGGTAATACATGGCTGACACATTTATTTTTTCAACTAGCTGTTACCTGTTGCATTATTCACATGATCAAACATCAGCATTCCATGGAAATGCAATATTTCACTGTGGTAAAAAGCAGTCTATTTCAGACAAAAAAATGACACCATAAAATGTGAAAGATATAAAAATAGACCTACATTCAAATTCATAACATTATGGACTAAATTCAAACTTATTTCCTTCTAAGTTCTAATATTATAAACATTTATTGTTCTCTCATACAAATCGGATGTTCAGATCGGATAAAATAGTCTGGATTTGTATGATTATTAGTTGAGTACCATGCAAGTAAAGCTACCTGAAAATTATATTATTTTGATATTTGAGCATGATTTTCCTACTCAATTGTACATTTATTTTATCTATTAAAAATTCACAACACTCAAGAATTATCTTTAATTTTTGGCAGTTGAGCCCAGAGAAGTTAATATACTTTACTTAGATTATGGTAGCTCTTATGATTTGCATTTGTATTCATAGTTATTATAAAGGAAATTTATATTATAAAAAATACATGCTTTGTAAAATAGATTTCAATTATTTAAAGATTGTTAAGGAAAATATTTTTATTCATATTCAATTTGAGTCAAATGATAGGAAGTTAATTAAAAAAGGTTATAACCTAAAACTATTGGCTTATAAAATTATTTATGGTACCTATATTAGGAAGAGAAGGAACTTTATAATCTTTACAGTTTTGTTTCAATTAATATAGATATAACTTACAGATAATGACTCATTGCAATGACTGTATGTATAAAGATAAGATCAAAATTTACAAGTTTATCTACAGTCTTATATGTGATTATAATTGTATATTTTGTTTTATTAGTAATTAGTTGTGTTTGAAGATGTATAAATAAATATGGCTAGCTAGGTTTCGAAAGTTTATTAACATCATTCACAACAATAGAGAACATTACTCAATTTGATTCATATTTATTATTGTTTTTGTTACTTTAAAACTCTGTGGGTAACCAATTGCCATGGTAATTTTTATGTTTGATAAGAAAAATTTTATTACATGGTCTCAATTTATTTTTAGTGGTACCTCTCATGGATATAGGTGATATTTGTGTAGAAACAAATTATTGATGTAAGTATATATATACATCAGTTTTTATTTTGTGATAGAATTTTCACCATTCGATCAAGTTTTGATTTATGTTAATTATTCTAAGTGACTTGTATAAATAAATTGATTGTAATTTTTTGACATAGTCTTAAGTCATTCAAATTAAATTGTGTACGTTCAAGAATCGTAGTATCATTCACTATTTAAGAACATATAATTGAAATGCAATATAAAGCGTAACACAAATATATTTATAAGTTTTGTAAATAATCGAACATTGTAATTAAGCAATATGAGCCTTGAAGAAACCAGTTTTGCATCATTCAGTCGCAATTGTAACCATTCCTAATAATAAAATATTAAAACCAATGCCGCGGCTGGAAATGTTGGGTGTTCGATGTAACAATTTATGTTTAGTTAGAAAATTTTAGAATATAGATATACAGACACGGTATATTTTTGGCTGCTGCACCGAAAAACTGTCATGTTTAACAACAAAAAATGTGTAATACTTACGTAAGACGCTCTAAATAACAAATCAATCTTAAATATTATAGACGGAATTGATTTGAGGTGATGCGACGATTTTTTCTAAACACAAAATTTAGTATTTATAAATCACACTGCCAATTTAAACAAATTAACACGGTACCACATATGTACAGACGCGTAGTTAGGATATCATTTTATTAGTACATTGATTTAATTTCGAAAGAAAACCGCGAGAATAAAGCACCATTTTGAAGGACTAGGAAAGATTGAAAGATTGTCAAGGTTTTCAGCATTTGTCATTATTTGCGTCAATGCGACATTTAACTTTTTTAAACATAGTTACATGTTGTGATACCAGCTTAAAAAAATGTAATGTACTCTATGACGCATATTGTCTTTGAGTTTATAAAAGTTTCAATTATCATACAAAAGAATTCCTAAAGTTTTCTTAAAACGTTATTTGAATGCACACAGTATAGAAACAATGAATTATTAGGTATCACATAAACCTAGTCTACTCTTTCGTCAGGCCGCTGGCGATAGGTCGTTTTGTACATGAATGGGTGAGTCTACATCCAACAGTTGACGTACTGAAAGGCTGTAATGATCCAGACATTGCAATGTGTATTACTCAGTAAAATTTTAACATTAGTTTGAAGACCAAAAAAATGAATAATGTATAAATTTGTTATTGTTACACGCAGCACTGACTATTGTTCTAATTATTTTTAAAAAATCTAGGAAGAGGATATAATGAACTGGTATAAAAACATAGGAAAAATAAATGATCAAACTACGTATATATTTCCGTATCATTCCCCTCATTAATATTGCTGATGCTTTTCCACGCAGCGAATTCCGGCTTAACTCCATCTTCACCAAGATAAAATGGGTAGCTTTTACTTGTAGCTAAATAAAATACACCCTGCTTATTTAAATCTATCTCGGGGCCCATGACGTTAGTCACCAAAGGTACTTTATCATAGCACTTTTCATCCCTAGCTTCTTGGATATTTTTACATTTTATAGCTATAAACTTTGTTGGATTCTTCATTGCCATAGCCCAGAGGGCCAAAACTCTGAAATGACTGCAAGTTGCGGTACACGGAAAGAAGTTTATATCAGCCGGTTGGAATTCTCCACCATTGACGTAAAAATCTACATGCCCCATTCTATTCGCCATACCATAACCATCTATATTAGTGTGAATAACTTGGACGAAATCTGCGTTCGATGCGTCAAGTCGTTCTGTCGATTTTAAGGTCCTAAAACATGGACCAGCGGGTTCCAAAGCGGTTATTCGGGATATGTTTCTTCCCGTGAACTGTTGGTAGTTTCTAGCTATGTAGCTTACAGTTTGACCTCCCAGACTAAAGCCTAGGAGTTCTAATTTGGAAGGATCTAGGCCAAATTTTGATAGTTCCACTAGAACCTCTGCGACGTGTTTGCCTACTGGCCGCATAAGGCGCGTGGCTCTGTAAAAGACACATAAATTATGTATGAATAAGCTTGGGTATAAAGATGTGTTATAACACAGAATATTTTTGAATAACAGAGAGGAATGAATGACCAAGATATTCAATACAAAGCGTATTAAACTATTACTACGACAATTTTCGATACTTTTTGAGACATTTGACAAATAAATAGAAAGCATTTTAAATGAAATACAAAAATTTAAATTGGTACAATTCTCGTCATATAAATAGGACTGAAATTTAAAAAGCTATCTAGTTTCAGAAAGCAAGTAAAATGTTGTCGTTTGTAAATTAAATGATTCCTTGGCATATTGCCACTTCATTGTATGTATTAACGGTTGTGTATTTCTGCTACTTATCATGAAACTTTGGAAATATTAACAGCCGCATTGTCCTCGAAAATACGCTGCGGTTTTCTGGGAAATATTACTTTTAATAAATGAGTCTTTTCAAAATTCTCAAAGGTTCGGTGAAATTAATTCAAAGCCAATTTTCAATCAGTTGTATTATGAAAAGAAGTCTTTTTGTTTGAGTTGATGGCATGTCGAATGAAGTTCGATTAAAACAAATGTCACCTTGGCTTCTTTATGTTATCGTTTCTCATTGAGAAGTTTTAGAGTTAAGTTTAAGATGGAAATATAGAATGGAACTGTATGTAAATATAATATGAAATAATTTCAAATTATTTCTCTATGTTTTCCAGATATTGTTAAATAAAAATGGTAAACGCGTTATTAAAATGCAGACTGTCTTAATATGAACCATGTATCCATTATAATTTAATACAGACATCGTTTATTCGTCATATTTAGTGTGGGGGTACGCTTCGACACGATTTGAGCCGGATAGTACCGGAGAGGCGTTATCGTCCACTTTGAGAAAGACTGGGTAACCCTGGTCAGAATAAAAGTACCTAATGTTTTAATTAAATGTTGATTCATGGAATACTTACAGAAAATAATGTACTGTAGCGAATCTTTGGTTATCGATAAGTATTACATTGTATCCCCTTGCTATGTACTCATTGGTCAGCAGAGATGATATTGGAAAGTTTGTACTGTCCAAATAACCGATAGCTACCACTATAGTCTTTCTGAAATGTGTTAAATAAAAAGAGGTAATACATAAATCCAATTAATGCTTATTTCCAGAAATTATACCTAGTATCCATCCCATCCCATTTACTGTAATTGTAATGAACTTTGGAGATTAAAGTCTGAATCGATCGATATAATACAAAAAATTGATAAATAAATGCGGTAAAAACACATTTACGACAATCTATGTCGGCTCTATCTTAACACAAATTAATATCGGAATGTTTGCCATACGCAATACTGAAGCAAACTACAAAAAATTGGAGACTGTGACGTTTAAGTGACTTTAATGATGAAAAGAAAATTTTCGGAATTTCTCGGTATTGGAGATTTTTTGTTTTTTTTTCTTTGCTTTCGTAACTTTTGCAATATATATATTCTTAAATAAAATTATTACGTTCGTAAGTTACCTTTGGAAATCAATACGAGGATCCTTCGCAATGTTTTTGGCCGTCCAGTAGGTGTATTTCTGTCGACTCCCATTCCCTTGAACTACGAAGTGGAGGTACCTCAACTGGCTGCGAGGTATGGACGCCGGTTTTGTTGAACCGGGGCCTGGAATGATGTTGTGATTAGCTGGATCCGTACAGAAGGGGAAAAAACGGGACTCTATAGCCACGACTTTGCTGACTGTCGGTCCGTCTGTCAGCAATTTATATCTCATGAATGTATTAGTTAAACAGTTAATTTTCAGAGAACATGTATTTCTGTTGCCGCTATAATAACAAATAAAAAAAAATTGAGGTTAAGCATCACTTGAGACCGCCTGAAATAAGATGGGTGACTACTTTTTCTTAATCTTTGGCTCATTGTATGTGCCTATAGAGTCGCGAGATCGATTCGTACTTGTCCGACTATTTAAAAAAAATTGCATACGGTAATAAATAAAGTGAAAAAAAAACAGTTTTTTTTACTTCCCTAATTAATATAGCATCAAACGACAGCAGTTATTAATTTAGACAAAATTTATTTAAGCTGTAGAAACCGATGAAATCCAGTGTTCCCCAAGATAAGGTTAATATTATTTTATGTATTGAAGTGGCGTGTTATTATATATATATATGTGATTTCATTCTAAATAAAAAAACTGAAGTCTGATGTAGCATAACAGTAGCATAAGAAATTATGTTTCTATTAAATCGACATAACTTGATTCATTATCAGCCTGTATTCTTTCCAGACAGACAGACAGACACAGGCCTCCTCCGATAGACCAATTCAAGTTCGGGTTGGCAGATGTCACATGTCGTCGAACTTTTAATCCTTGCTCATACCTATATACATACCATTAACATATCGATATTTTCCTTCACCGTTTTGAGCAGTGGTGATTTAGGTAATGTGTAGATAAGTCGAATATCAATTTGTTTTTTGCACGCTCGTCTGGCCTCGAATACGACTTATCGATTGAAGTCCGAGGTTCTAACCTCTGCACCACGTTGGCCCAAATAATTCGATTATAACAATTTATTGCATGAAAACTTATTGTAAAATCAAATGTTTTCGGAACACAAGATTATACTTCCCAGAAGTAGAAGACTCAGATTTTTGGGTTTTAAAATACTATTTAAACGTAGACATTGAACAACTTAAAGTCCAACAGCTATTTAGATCTTGTTGCAGCTTATGAAATAACCGGTCGGCTCCAGTGAACTATGTCGCATTTCTATTTATCTATTAACGGACTCCATAAAATGTAATTTTTTTTTTGTAATGTTTTTTTTTCAGCTGGATGTTAATAATTTATAAATATTGTTTATAATTCGGTAAGATACGAATAATTTTCTAATATGCATGTCATATTAAACAAATAAAAAACCAAGTCACGATTTCATTATTATGAAATAAAATATAATAGTTTAAAAAAACTATAAAACACGCTTTAACAAAAATCATATTTTGCAAATTGAAAACTGGAATAATTTTATCAAATTAGTGTATTGTCATCGGTCCTCAATAAATCTACAAAGTTTGAACGAAATCTGGCCGTTTAAAGTGGGTCAAAATCGCGCCCAAAGAAGTCAGTTACAAACAAACAAACATACAAACAAACAAACATACAAACAAACAAACATACAGGTGAAGCTAATAAAAAGCGTGTAAAAAGGAGACATACAAACGGAATTATGATTTAAACTCTTCCTAGAGCGATATGAAAAGGATTATTTAATAAACTCATATATATGAGTTTATTAAAACTCCTTTTCATGGAGTTTAATTTATTTAAAAAAATATGTGCCTAAAAGAAAGGAAGCCCGACCGTTTTTATTATTATTGGACAACAAATCGACAGTATGTAAACGAATCAATAAATACACCTAAACATATCTATATATAACGGAAAATTACATAGCAATCAAAAATCCAACGATGTCGCTAAGTGAAAAGTCATAAATTTTGATCGATTAATTTATAATACACATAAAATACAGTACATACATACTGACATCAGGCCTTTCGGATATCCTATTTCCGCTCGTGGGTCGTCACATTTCACACATAGATTAAGAATAAAACACATAAAGAAGACACGCACATTACACATTTTTAAAAAATCATCTTCGATAAAATCTATACGACTGCCATTATTCAAGAATCAAATGTTCCTTGCCATTGGCATCTGTTATTTCCCTATTTAGCAAACAATGACAGAACAATCCGTGAACATTTTTCAAATTAACTCATGCTAACACGTGTCCTTCGTCATGATACAATGGCGCGAAATTTAGATAAATACGCAATGTTTTTTTTAAGTGGCTACGGCTGCATATTTATACAGCCAGGCTTCGAATGTGACTAGTGAATATACGTTCTCCATGGTCGTATCAAATTGTAGTAAGCGGGTCAGAAAAGCACATCGAGATATAAAATCTTTAGAGGGGCAATTTTTTATGGCACCAGAGTACACGTAAAATGTTCAAGATATTCAGAAAGAAGAATATAAGTCAAGAATGTCCTTTAATCATTTTCAATAATTTCATCTTTATTTTCGGAAAATAAATTATTAAAAAAACCTTCTTGGTTGTCGTAAAGGAACGGGAATCGTTTATATGTTAACTAGCTTTTGCCCGCGGCTTCGCTTGTATTAAATTTAAAATAGTTTAATAGATGTTATTGTACATATAAACCTTGCTCTTGAATCACTCTATCTATTAAAAAAACCGTATCAAAATCCGTTGAAACGAATGAAAATGAAAATAGTTAACATAAATGTACAGAGGGCGGTCTTATCGCTATAAGCGATCTCTCCCAGACAACCCGGAGGATAAGTAAGGTGGTGGTGAAAAACAGTAATCGATCAGTTGCGTAGTTTTAAATATTTAAGCCTACATAGGGACATAGGGACAGAGAAAGCGACTTTGTTTTATACTATGTATAGTGATATTGCTTCATTACATAGATTATTAATTGGTATGTATGTTATAGGTTTTATGTTATGTATATTATATATATCATACTTATTATCTGGATAAACCGTTTTGTCTGTGCCTGCCATGTGATTCCATTTATATTTGCTCTACTTCTGATAATTTGAAGGCGGTTCAGTTTGTTGTTAAAAATATTTATTCAAGTTACTTCTTTTTTGAGCAAATCTTGTATAGATCGTCACGGCCCCCGAGGAAGGAGCCGTCAGTATCGGTGGGTGGGCAGGGTAAGTATACTTGCCTAAACCTCATTGTGTTCCGTCAAGCCGCTGTAGTGAAGGAGCCATGGGAGCTGGTTATTTTCCTACACTATGAATATCTTTAATTTTTAGTTTTATAGCATTGAAATGCTTTATAAATGAGAAATTTTGAAAAAAATGGTTGCCTGTAAAGTCGGTTTTACGGGCGAAGATTTTACGTGACAACGTCTTTTTCTCGGTAGAATATTTATTGATATGAATATTATTAAATTGCACAATAGGAACAAGGAATTGAATGAAAATAAGAATTGCACAAATTTTAACTATAGAAAATATTATTTGTTTACTAAAAAGACAGAGACAGAGACACAAGCACGCGCCGATTCAATGCGCCTAATTCTCTAGTGCTGCGCGCGCGGCGGACCGATGATAGTTCGGTGACTCATCGTAACGTTACCGGGCGTTACACTTTTTCATAAGTGCCTCCGAGCCGCAACCTAATTTAAGACGTTGTCACGTCAAAATAGAAAAAATTATGAATATCTTACTCATATTATGAACGCGAAAGTTTATAAATATGTATGGATGTTTGCATTTTCTCTCACAAAAATCTCTTTTGACAATTGTATAAAATTCTGTATACAGGACTTACGGTCTAGATTAGTACATAGATACCATCATCAGATAGTATAGAGTACCATCGCGGGTTTCAGCTTATAGTATATTTGGTATCTTGTGCTGTTTGTGAGTCGGCATGAAAAGTTGCCATATGTATTGTGAAACACAGAACACTATATTATATCAAGATTTATTGTTTTTTTTAGCTGTTTACATTACGGCACGGTTAAAGATCAAGTTCTTAGGCTTACTCAGTCCTCCCTTGACCAAGTTCTATGTAAGTATTTCTCGTAAAGTCTTCTTAAGTCTGGTAACTAATCTTTTGTTCAACTGAAAGTATATCTACTGTTTATATTCAAGTAAAAAGTAATAAAGGAAACATCACAAAATAGAATCACACATTTTTGTCTGTATTTTGAAGATAATAAGTTTAGGTTGTAAGAACGTATGTGGGCTAGTTATATTTTAAAATAAAATAAGTTTTATCTTAGTAATACTTCTCTTGCATACTTCGGTATAATTGTTAGATTTAAAACAATTCTGTATTAAGCTATTTTAATTTTTTCCATGTACTTTTCGAATGCATTAATTATAATTTCAGATAAACGCAAGATACTCCATTTTTTTTTGTAATTTTTGATATAAATCCCAACTGTGGTTTTCTAGACAGGAAAATGACTGAAATTTTATTTAAATTATTTAAAAAATGAATTATGTTATGTTATGGAATAGTAAAGGCCGATGATTTTGATTTCCATATTTAATATATTGATGTTTTAAAAAGTCTCTTTAATTGCTTATGAGCGACCATCTATCCATATAAAAAAAAACAAATTTAAATTTGGAACTCACAGTGATTATTTCTTTACATAGCCGCGTTACCTCATACTGAGATTATAGATACAGAATATCTTAATAAGAATCGCGTGCCACTAACGTAAGAAATTTGTTACTTTTATAATAATAGATGTGTAATTTACGTAGGCGTCATGTGTTGCGTTAAAATTCTTGTTATTGCTGAAATTGGGCTATACGTGACAATGAATTCAACAGGTTTTTTTAGAATTTAATTATTTAGTTTTATAGCATTGAAAAATTTCTCAGGTATTATAAAAGTTATTAATTTGTGTAAGTTGAAGAGTTGAATAGATTTTTCACCAGATTTTTACTGGATTTTTTGAAGCACTTATGTAAAAGGTGGTTTTAATATTCATATTACAGTTTTTTTTTATGGTAAAGGATAAGGAAAAGACTAACGAAAGGAATATAGGAATGGACTGGGATGGGTTACAATCATCGAACGAAATACAGCATGCTACTATTTCTATTATTCATTTCAATATATAAATAAAAAACAAAAAAGAACCATTGACATTGCCTTAATTCGCAACTGATTGATTTTATTTGCGCCCTAAGACGTCATAAGGAACAATAA
This sequence comes from Zerene cesonia, assembly GCF_012273895.1. Classification (NCBI taxonomy): domain Eukaryota; kingdom Metazoa; phylum Arthropoda; class Insecta; order Lepidoptera; family Pieridae; genus Zerene; species Zerene cesonia. Next base: position 5,767,624 of record NC_052127.1, read on the forward strand.
TAAAAAAAACCTAAAAAAAAATAATTTATTTGACACATTATCTCCAATTAATTTTAATAGGTACATTCACTTGGCAATCTTCACACGCGGGTCCGCTCGGCTTGCATGGCTTACCATTACATAGAGTTTCACCTTTTCGGGGATATTTGGACGTGGGGTGCGGAACGAACCAGGGTTTATTCAGTTTATCTAAATAACCTTGTTCCAGATCAGTTATCTTGCTTTTTGGGGCTGATAAACATAGTTGCAAGAAAGCTAATACGAGTAGTACCTGTAATAATAATACTGTTTATTTTTTGCTAACCGACTTCAATAAAAGAAGGTTCTCAACTCTTGCTTTTGTGTTGTATGTATTCATAAAATAATTCTCATTTTAAATTATAATGCCGGGGCAAGTTGCTAGTAATATATAAATAATATGAACAGGTAGGATATACATAATATATAATACTGTTCGCCCCTGCTCCGCACTGATGGATATTTTTTGTGAATACTTCAAATTAAAGTAAAATCTTCAAAATCGAATCCAAAGTTTTTGAGTTATAAGAGTTTTATCAAACTAACGCGATTTTCTGTTAACAAAATAATTAGATTTGTTTAATAGTAACACTTTACATCTATATTTATCTCTTTGTCTCTATCTCACACATAAACCACCCAACAGATTTTGATGAAATTTTAAAGATAGATTTAGACCCGATAAAGGACAGTTTTTATTCCAAAATTCCTACTTGAACAAGTAATATGCGGTAGAGTCCTGTGTCTACCTTTTCCTCGATTAAGCGGGCGAAGCCGCGACAGGTAAGCTAGTTTATAATATTTAGTAACTTTTGTGGTCAAATAAGTGATAATTAATAGTAAAATAAATTATATTAGCATAGAGTTCACACGGTCGTAAAAATTTGTGATAACGAAATCTAATAATCTTCAATACACATAACAATATTTGAGGAAAACAAATAACTACGTATTATGTTTTCTATTATTTGCGTAGAAAACACCTTGTTGTAAAAAGTATTGTTATTGTGTTACACACACATACACACACACACACACATATGCATGCACCTTTTCTTATTTTAATATACTTAATAAAAAAAAAACTGTAAGAAACTGTGTTATTATGTTGTAAGTATATAATTGATATCTGAATAATAATATACATAGAGAACTCGAGTTTTTAGTTAAATTCTCCCGAAATAGTGTGCCCGATTTTTACAAATTTATAAGTGAAAATTCCCTTAGATAAACTCAATATAGAATAGGTGGTATATAATTTTGAACCCCTTTTAAATGAGAAAATATATAATGTCAGATATCCTGGCAGAACAACGTTTGTCGATTCAGCTAGTAAAATTCACGATATTATTTATTATACAAATAATATTGTACTAAAAAATATATACTCACAGTTTTTTTCATCTTGTCATTACAGTAATGATTGCTTATGGTTTGATTACTTTCTATAGCCACAGATAAACGAATCTCGCAGATTATATACCAATCGGTACCGTAAGCGACCCGAATAATTTTTATAACCGGTTGATGTCATAATATAACAGCTATTGTAATATAGGACTTCTTTGTTTACGAAAAAAGTTGGATAAAAACGCGGTAAAGGTTTTGTGACGTACGAAAGCGAACAGTGTGTGTTTTTGTTTGTCGTTTAATTAAGTGAATATGGTTTTAGTAAGTCATAACTGTTTAACAGGCGGGGTTTTTACCGCAATTGCTATTTGCGGATGTCTGATGTATATGAGTCAAATTTTATTGCGTTACATATGTCTCTGATTAAAAATACAGTTTAGCATTAAATAAGATATAGTAAAAATGTAATAATTATTCCGATTTAATTCAGTCACTGCAGTAGTTCGGAAAATGGTGATCTACAATCGAAAGGTATTTAAAATAGGCGCGTAAACCATAATTTCTATTGAAATTATAGCACTCATGATAAAACGATTAAAATAAATAAAAAAAATCAAAAAAGTGAAAGAAAATTCTATCTTCTCTTTCTATTAAGTCCTCTATGACTTACTAATATTTACTAATACTTTTCACATTACACACATTACATTTTTCATTCATCCATATAGCTCTACATACAATTAAAAACCATACATTGATTGCACGTGTTTATTTACGCTAAAACTACATCTAAACAACGGCGTATATAGCATTAGTCATCACATGACAGTTATTGTTCGTGGCCGATATCAGCATATACCCGTCTTGCCCCCACTGCTCCCCCCAGGAGTTCTTGATTATCCAATATAAGACACCATCCCTCACTCCGTAGCCCACGGCCACCACGCCATGGTTCTGAGGCCGATGATTACTGAGGAAGAATAAGTATATAATTATTAAAAATTTGTATGTCTATTGAAGAATCTGCAGTAATGTGGTAATAGAGCACGCAGTATGGCCCAGCTCGCTCCAGGGAAGTGCCACCACAGAAGATCAGCGTCAAGTTGCATACTGTTGTGTTTTGTTCGGTGAGTGGGGGAGCCGGAGGCCTGTATCCCTTTCCTTACCCTTCCCGGTCCTTTCTTTTATTCCTCTCGTCAATCATTTTTTAATCCCTTTCCAATTTGAAGTCGGCAATGCATTTCTATAGGCGTAATGCCTGCAATCGACCTTACACTTCTCCAAATGTTCATGGGCGGTGGTAGCGCTTACCATCAGGCGACCAACCAGCTCCATTGCCGACTGTCACCTACATCGATTGTGAATTGTGGCCCAATTCATGCCGAAGCGTGCTCAACTACCTAATACAAAATTTTTGAAAATCTTAATCTCAACATATGTGAATTACATGTCACTTTGTCCGCGATGGACTCCTTAACTACTAAACCGATTTTAATCAAATTCGCACGCCATGTGCAGTTTGATTCGATTCAACTTTAAAGTTAGTATAGTTAAAATTAATAAACGACTTTACAGGCGCCGGGGGCGGGCAGCTGCACCCCCTGTTACTGCTGTAAATACATGCTAGCTAATATTCACTCACCAATTAGGCTCATAATAAATCCCACTGGAGTACATCATCATGCTGTCCCCAGCGTGGACCCCCACGCTCAGGGGCCCGTACTTGTACAACGCTAACTTCATAGCGTTCACGCTGTTTGGCGGGACCAGACCGAACCCACGTATTTTGTACGTGTCTGTCATATTCTCTATGTGACAGTAGCCGTCCTGATAAATGGAAAAAGATAAGTCAATTCCACTTCTTCCAAGTACGATCTATATTAAAAATGTATTAGTTCAGAGAGCCTATTATAGCACCACTACATAGTATAAAACAAAATCACTTTCTCTGTCCTTATGTCCCTATGTATGCTTAAATCTTGAAAGCTACGCTATTCAAGAGGAAGGTCTATATGTCCTACTAATATTATAAATGCGAGTTTGTAAGGATATGTGTGTGTTTGTTGCTCTTTCACGCAAAAACTACTAGCTGATTGCAATGAAATTTGGTACGTAGACAGCTGGACAACTAGAATAACATATAGGGAACTTTTATCCCGATATTCCTACGGGATACGGACTTACGCGGGTGAAACCGCGGGGCGCCGCTTGTATTATAATATTTATTAAACCGCGGGCATAAGCTAATTAATGAATATATGGAAAATGAAAATCCATGAAATGTCGTCTCTTCATAACTACAGGACAGTTTTTTGGCATACATATCACATGTGTAGAATTAAAATGGAAGTATGTATGACATTTTAAAAGAGCAATAACAGAGTTTCTTGTCGGCTAACTCTGTAGAAACTGCTTTCCGAACAGGTGGTATTTTTAAAGCTATGTTTTGACGATTCAAAAGTGCGTCTATAAGAAGTCATATTGATTAAATATGTTTGCGACTGAGAGAGATTTATCTGTCAGGTAAAGTTCCTTAAAATCAATACTAATAATATAATTCTGGAGAGTTTCTTGAACGCGCTAATCTCAAGAACTACTGAACTAATTTCAAAAGTTCGAGTGCTTTAGGCTAGACATATGTTTACAACGGGCGAAGCCGGGTCGGACCGCCAGTTATAAATAAGCTGATACGTACCTGAGCCATATAAAGCCCATATTCCTGTTCAGTCGGAATGCCATGCTTCAGGACGTATTTGAAAACGCCTTCCAAATCTCCTCCATCACAGCCCATATTATTATAGCTGGAAATAATTAATGGTTTATAGCATAGTACCTGGATGACCGAGCTTTGTTCGGTATTTTTTTTTGTTTTAACTTTAATTTTTCGCCAAAAAATAGTATTATTATTCGCCAATAGATGTCAGGAAGACTCATAATAAATTGGGACTACTCAAACGCCTCCTATTTGTTAAAAAAGTAAGTTTAAGTCGATAAAACACGAATATGACATTTTCTAAAAAAGATTCCTAGCTAGATCGATTTATCGCTCCCGAAACCCCCTATATACTAAATTTCATGAAAATCGTTTTAGCCGATATATATATATATATATATATATATATATATATATATATATATATATATATATATATATATATATATATATATATATATATATATATATATATATATATATATATACAAGAATTGCTCGTTTAAAGGTATAAGATAAGATAACATAAAGCGCTCCTGGGATTTTTAAATGATTTGAACTTGAGATGAAAAATTTAAATTGCACTATTACGACAAGTTTTGTGGATAACGTGCGTGTGTGCGCGTGTGCGTGTATGTGTGTGTCCGCGCAAATACATTTTATTCACCATGAACTATGGCCGTAGTCAAAGCAAAACTACTAAAAGTAGATATAATAATTCATATGTTTATACGAAATATTCTTTTTAATCCATTTTAACCCCATTTGAATTTAGATTCATCTTAACTTTACCAGTGTCTTTTGTCGTATTACATTTGTTCTCGTGTAAACGTTGTGAACTCACTCCCAAGCGCAATCCACTAAAGACTGTTCGCTAAGGTCCAATGGTCTGCCCCCATTGTTGCGTGTGAGAGCTCCCTCCACAGCGGCAGTGGTGCAGAAGGCCCAGCAGGATCCGCATGAAGCCTGATCTGTTGAACGATCATTTGGATAGAAATATCATGAAGTGACAAGATATTTACCCTCCTATATTAAAGTTGATTTTATGATTGGACTTATAGTTTGACTTAATGAGTTTTACTTAATGAGAGTTAGAAATAAGTGTTTAAATAAAAATTCTTACAGTTCACGGTGTTCTGAGAAAGGAAATTTATTGATATACTGTATTATTACCAGAACTGCGCTTCAAATTTACGCCCTTGCTCTTTTTAAATAATTAACAGTATCTATAATTTATATTCAGTACAATACCAAACTATTTAGTTTATCATTTGTTATTATTTTTTTATTATATTGTATTAAAATGCGTTTAAAACTACAAATTTTTATTTAATTTCAATTTATTCATCTCAATAGATGGCATGGGGTGGGCAGATGATTTTTTTTTTTTTTATATTACAGTCGGCAATGAATGAATGAATGAATTCGAAAGAGCAGAAGAAATTGGATTGCTGAGGCGGGATCACGGATGTGGAGAATTTAATCGTTGCCCGGCGAATGACGTGTGTTCGAAACCCGGCTTGTGATCGATTTTTTCCGTATGTTCTAAACCGTTTAAAAATTAAAGAAATGGAGACATACTTTTTATTTTGCTGATGAAACCCTCTGTTCTGAGATCAAAATTTTCTGGCAGATCCTTGACAATATCTTCCAATTCCTCTTCAGTATATTGGAAGGTCTCTGTACCCTGCATGTGCTCGTTAAACCTCGTGGCTGTCAGGTAGCCAAGTTCTCCGGGAGTTTTATCAGAGAACTGATTGACGCCCAGTTTGTAGCTCAAGTTCTTTTTATTGTGATCTTGGATTTTTCTGGAATGTTAAATGGGATTTTAAAAATCTTACCCGTAAATAGTGTTAAGGCTTAAAAAAATGATGTATTGCATAATTGTAAGAGTCGTGATAAATTATAATCACGAAACGTCATCTTTTCAATTACGTAAAAATCAACTACAATTGTTTTTTTTGTGTCTGATTGCTAAATAATTTAATTTTAGAAAAGATATATAAGATTAGTTTAAATATGATGCTTAATTGAAAAGAAAAAAAATTGTTTTGTTTGTTTATTTTAAAAGTATTCATAGGTATGTTACTTACTTCCAATTTTCTCTAAAAATCTTTTTCCTTAATTCATGTTCGCTGACTTCGTAAGCCTTATTGTGATGTTTCTTGTAACTGATGTAAAAAAATACAGTTAATGTAGTGAATCAAGTAATATCGTTATTAAAGAATTATTTAAAGAGTGAAAAGAATTATTATGAGGCGGGATTGTTTCTATTATTAAAAGAATGCTCATTTATAAAGCATTTGGATGCTATAAAACTAAACATTACATATGTCCCAATATCATACTCATCCTCAGATAATTAATGTAAATTTAGGTTTTTTTTTTAATATTTTACCGAAGGATTATTTTAATTACTTACATATCGAAAGCTTGATCCACGTGCGAAGAAATGTCAGGATGTAAGAGTTCCAACTTGTTGTGAAAGTCATTTACTGATTCTATCGGGTTTATGCAGTCTTTGTCTATTAAAAAAAAGAAAGAATTTTGATAAATTCTACTCACAAGGAGATATTTTAGGAATTAGGACCACGCGGGCGAAGCTGCGGGCAACAGCTAGTATATTATATTAATTAAACGCACCTTTAGTCACATCCAATTTAGACACATCTGGCGAGCTAAAGTCCTGGAACAGGGTGACTGAGTGAACAACCAGAGCGCCAATCGCAATGATAAGCTTCTTTCTTTCGTACCTGAATGAGAAACCTAGATTAATAATGTATTAAAAACGTCGTGCTTATAAACTTAAAAACAATTGTCAGTATTATTTTTATGTTTGAATGCGTCACGGAGAACTGCGCAGATACTGTCACTTAAAGTTACAAATAATAGTATGCTAATAGTATCAAATCAAATTGTTTATTAATCAAACACTCAACCTAACCTTATAGCTAGGTACATCACTGTAGCAGTACAAATAGGTATCAAACAATGAAAGGTTCAAGACCGATATCTTTGCTAGGTTACAACAGGTTTAGTATGATTAAGTATGAAAATGTTAGTCAAAAAACTATCAGTGACTCTAAGAAGTCATGAAACTGGTCCTTAATTAACTTTTTAATGTCACATTCGGCAAAGGAGCCGCTGTGTCGCCTTAACTTTATAAAAAGATTCAATAAATATGGAATACCTTAAAGGCACATGATAACTTCCATCACGATAAACATAAAAAATCTCGTCAATTCGTTGATTATATTCATCTATTTCTGAGCTTTTCCAGATTTCAACGTCTCTGCCGGAGAAAGTAGTCTCTCCTGTTAATGATTGAACATGCGATAAGATTAATTGATATATTGTATGGAATTGAATGTATCTATTTAATGGATTTTAAATGCGCTGTGTGATTTATAAATTTCTTACGATAATAGAAATTTGCTGGAAGGAACCACTGAATCGATTTAAAAAAAACTATTATATCGTTGGATTTGTACGTGATATGAGTTCTGTATGCTTCACCCGTGGTACGTTTGGGACAAAAAGCTAGTGTAAGAGTTCGCATAAAATTAAAAATAGAAAAATAGGCTGCAATATCATATGTTATCTACTTTTCTTATTCTGAACATTCTTAGCCCAGGTTTGGCCTGTCTCTAGAAGTTAAACCCCTATTTATACGTAAATAAAATCGGTTTAGCGATACATTTGCACCCATATCGCAAAAAGGTTCACGGGAAATCATAGTACATACCCTCGTAGGTGTAGTTAGTTGTTGGCAGGAATCTAGAAACTTCTTCGTCTTGTCTCATCCGATAGCAACACGCTTCATTTTTCCCTTTTTCCGTCCAAACCGGGAATGACTGATGGTATAATTATACAAAAAATCAAAAAAATATTTCAGTTTAGTTACATATAGGTATGTGAAGGTTAAGGGGCGAAATATGAGAAAAAACTTACAGTATTATTTATATTGTAACGCCTTGTATACCATCTTTGTGCAAATATAGAATTATGAATCATTTTTGTATATTGAATTAATTCAATTAAAGTTAAATTAAAAATTAAATTAAAAATTAAAATTTCTTTATTTGTTTAAAAATTAACATAATATGGATACATATAAAAAAAACTAAAAAATTGATCCCCACACTAGGATCCCCTGTGTTGTGAGGCTCAATTTCTTTCATTGTATTACATCAGAATACGTTTATTTTTTGGCTAACTTTGCGTCAAGGGTGGGTCCGATTCAACATGAATCGTTAAATATTATTGAAATAAATCGATTGTGCTGAGCTAATACATTATTATTTGTTCAATGGAATATGACGTGCTACATCGAGCTATCGAAAATTTACAATAATAAATCAATAAAATAACAATAATACATATTTATATTACATAATTAATGATATAATGATAAACTCTATAGGTAAATCACTTCGCGCCACTGTTTGCAAGCTTCGTTTGTTCAATTTTAAACCTATTCTTAATAATTATTATATACATTGCACGAAGAGCGAGTTATTGTGTGTGTGTGTGTGTGTTTAATTATATATCTTTATCATACCTTATACATGTAGCCGTATTCTTGCTCGCTGCCCCCAATGTAGTATTCTTTAACAGCTCCATTGAAATAATCGATTCGGGACTTGTTGTGTTCCGTACTGTACCTATAATTTTTGAACATTTAGAAAATTTTCAACTTATATAGACATAGACATTGACACACATTTATTAACACACAAAAATACACACAACAACTAACAATAAAGGCAAAACACTGGACATTGTACAGAAGGAAATAAAAGAAAAACACAAACACAGATACGACAATTTAAAAAGAAAAGAAATAACGTAAAATCTAAATTTTATCATATCATCTTTAGTCGTATTTTATGGTTTACATTGTCTATATACTACATGTATTGAGGTCTGATCGCGTTATTGCAACAAGTGGAATATTTTTTATGAATCTTTGTAGTAGGTCCAGCACTTTTTACATGAAAACGTTACAAACAATCAAAAATACATACAGTTCCTCTTTGCAATATTAGTGTAGATTACTGTTGATAGGGTTTTCACACATAAGTCCAGTTCATTGGCAAAATTAAGCAATGAATAAGACATGAACTGGACATAGACAAACATTTAAATCGAATGTGGATTACAGGAGTTGTAGAAATTAATGTGGGGATTTTAGTGTGGGAGTCGAGCATGCTTCGGCACGAATTGGGTTTTCTGGCACCGGGGAAGTACCATACGCTATTTATTGTGTGTACCGTACGGCGAGTGGGGGAGCCGGAGGCCCATTTTCTTATCTTCACCCTTCCTAGTCCATTCTTTCTTTCCAAACGCGCAGCGCCTTCGCAGAGCCTCTGCTTATATTCTAATCTCATGCTCAGTTACCTGCTTTGACATAAAAAAACTTACCATATTTCGAAAGGTTCTATGATACCGCTCAAAAGACCGGTCTTCACGCCTTTGAAGTGGTATTCTGGCGGCCACATCAACTCCGTGTTTTCACCAAATTCTAAGAAAGAAAGATTAATCGTTATTATAGTATTTTCTTGTGTTTGGTTTCACGCGAGTATTATACATTTAGAAATTAAAAACTTTTCAGTCTCCCCGTGACCACGCTCGCTGTAAAGTGTTCGAAACGTCGGGTTAATAATATAATGAATAAATCGCGTTTAAAATCCGTTGAAAAGTTTTTAATCGTTATTGTTTGTTAAAAGACAATCCACAATTTCAAGTAAACTAAGTAAACTGAAACTGTGGAAATTTGTGCTCAAAAATGACTTGGCTTAGAGGTTTCGTAACCAAGCCAGTAGAAATTAAAAAAAAATGTAATGATTCAAATTTGTTTTTTTTTAACATCATAAGCGGTAGCCTGCAGTTTTGCCTGTGTTTTCAAACGAAATTATTTAATAAATAGTATTAGATAATTGAGTAAAATAACAGAAGCAAAAGTATCACAAGTAGTATCCAGTAAACTCAAAAAATATATAACATAAAATTGCTTCGTTAGGAACTAATATATAGATAGATATATAGGATATTATACATACAAACAAACAAACTTTGGTATTCATAATATCAGTAAGATGAAAGGATTATGCGATTTTCATTACTTAACTATGTTTCTATACCAAAATTAGACATTAAGAAATCAATTTAAAAGCTTACCCAACACATGAGAGAATCCGGTATCGAAAACTAAAGCTGAAAGGACTAATGTATACAGGGAGGCCATTGTCGCTCCTCTTGTGAAATTTGATGATTGCAGAATTCATTTAAATACGTGATTCTAATCTTATAAAGCCATGTTTATAATGGTAGGGTTCCTATAGGAAAATGCTCTAAAATCTATTTGCGTTAATATTAAAAGCTATTTGCGTTTAAACATTATTAAGGAATAGCTAGATAGTTTGTCAGGCGGTATCGCATTTTCAAATAAGTGTTTTAAAGCGAATGTCTTTTAAAATATTTGAAATGTGACACGTAATATTGAGGGTAGTTTTCTTATGTTTTTAATTATCTTTGCAGTTTTTTAGTTTCATATCTAATTATATAACGAAAATAGTTCTATGAGAAATAATCAATTGTAAAAGCTATGAATGTAAATTCAGTTCAAATAAAATACATGTATTCTTTTAAGCGAGTAAATCAAAGGCAATTATGAAATGATTTTACAGTTTTTGTAGGGTCAAGTCGAAGCTTCTTTCAAGGATATTAGATGAAAATGGTTGATATGTATTATTAATATGTTTATACACTAAAAATAAAATGATTTATTTTTGCTATTTTATTAATAAACTAGAGTGCTGTGTACGGACCCCAATATAGTAATGGTTGATAAAATTAATTAGCTTTCGTTAATTTATACTATTGCTAAAATTTCATAACGTTATCTTTTTAATTAAATCTGGTTGCGTAAGCGTTATCAAATCTAAATTTAAAGTTCCATTATTTAAAATAGAATTATATTGGTAAGTTTCAGGAGGTCTATTTTAAATGGAACAATTTTATTATGATTTTCTTATTTTCTCAGGAATACTATTTTAATGCAATGTGTCTGTGATGATGTATGTTTTATGACATAGCGGGCAACTGAGCTGATGTTTCGCCTGATGGTAAGAGTTCACCACCACCCATCAATATTAACTTTATGGGGTAAGAAAAGGAAAGGATTGACGAACGAAAGGAAGGCCTGGCCTGGGAAGGGTGGAAAAAGGAAACGGGCCTCCGGCACCCCCACACGCGATAGGAAACATAGTAGCATTCTATTTTCTTGTGTTTGATTTTCAGCGAGTATTATACTTTTAGAAATTAAAGACTTTTTAAGGGATTTTAAACGCGATTTATTCTTTATATTATTAACCCGACGTTTCGAACACATTACAGCGAGCGTGGTCACGGAAAAAATCCGTTAAAAAGTCTTAATTGTAGTATTTTACTATTTCACGTCGGTTTTCTGTGGGAGTTCACACCTCCCCGGTGTGAGCTGGCCCAATATGTGCCGAAACGTGCTCGACTCCCACATTGTGGGTGTGCAACAAGCAGCCAATACAATTTAGACTACAATAAATGAAGATTTTAGTTTGTTGCTTACTAATATTTACTCCAATATTAATAATAATTGTATTGAAGATAAAAAGCATTTTTTTTTCTTTAAGGGTCTTATTTAAAAATTGGGCAAAGAATGAATTATAAAAAATACTTTCTGTGAAACTCCGCGTTCATATATTATCAAATGTAACAACTATGGAAATAAAAAGCGTTATAATACGCGATCTCATTTATTCACTTCCCATTATTATAGTACTGGTGTTGAGGGTTACCCGTATCCAGGGTACCACAATAATTATTCTTCACTACATCGCATTTCTCACTCGTCACGTCATCTAACGGTGGCGAGTTTTCTTGGGCAGCTAGCATGCGGACCCCGCGGAACATTCTGGATTCTACCGCCGTGGTCGCTACGAGGAGGAGGCAGAAGAGCGCGAACATTCTAGAATCTGAGAGTATCTTAAATTAGCTCTTTATGTTTATGCTCGAGCTCTGGGTATTAACGCAGGCATATAGCCTGGGGAAATATTTATGGGCGATGCTGGTCGCATACCATCAGTCATTTAAAAAAAATATCATAGTTGTTGGAAATAATGTCAATAAGAATATTTTAATGAAATGTTATTGCATAAGAAAGAGAGCTAAACATTAAGTCTGGCCTGGTTTATTGGACAATCATTTTCCCTGTCTTCGATGCGGGCGCTTGCGCATTGTAGGTATAACTATCCATTCAAAATACCTTAGGGGTTAAAAATATAATATTTAATTTACTCACCCATTTCAAAAGCGCGGTTGTTTGTATGCGGTGTATTGCAACTGAATGTCCCGATCTTTTTTTTTTATTTATTTAAATAGTAAACAGTAAATAGCTTTTCTAAATTGTTTCAAATCGAATGAAATCAATTTTTTGTAGTAAGGGTGAAGATCCTAATGGTATGTGAAATTACATTGATATTATTGTTATGGGTGAATTATAAAGAATAAATAATATATTATGCGGTTTATGTACTACTAGTGCTATAGCCCGGCTTTGCATGTGTGTAACTTTTGTTATAGATTCATCAACAAATAAAAAATATATTTCATATACACGTAGAAGCAATGGCAGAAAGCTATAAACGTTTTTGATATTTATTAATTAACTCATTTTTAAAGAATATCTGAAATATTCGTCTGTTCATTATTGCCTTATTTTTGCTCACCCATTTTTATTTTTACTTTTGTTGTTAGGGTTGCCTGGTAGAGATCGCTACCTAGCGATAAGGCCGCCCTTTGCGAATTTCATTTAAGTTTTTTTGTACGACTGCTTATTTTTGAATTTTTTTCGCAATAAAGAATTTTCATTTCACTTCATTTCATATAATCTATTTATTTGCGACGAGTCGCATTTATTTGCCTATTTTCGGAATAATGGTAATACCTACTTGATACAAACATGGAAAACTTTATTTCTGTCGTCCTTTGGTTGTATACATTCACATAAGTAGTAATAAACAAGCCAAAAAGTAAGTACAAATTTTGTAGTTCAGACGAAGTTGAAAAATATGTATGTTTAAACACGCTAATCTGCAGGATTTACTGGTTCGACTTCAAAATTTGTGTGTGTGATTATAGCATTTGATAAAAAAAAGTCATAGTGAATAAGGTATTATGGATATAATTCTTTTTTTTTTGCAAATATATATACAAACATGAAAATTAAATAATTCTTATGTTGATTAAAAATAAAAATTAAACCATATTATTATTTAAAAAAAGCGATATTACTATTGATATAGAATTCAAAATGGCGCGGGTGTCGTGACAGCTGTATCATAATTCATACATTTAAACAACAGCGCCCCTAGCGGAGGTGACAAAACTAAAATCGAAAAACCAAATTAGGTCTTAACGCCTTGAAATAAGCAACTATTTTGCACAGCAAGATGAAATGTAAACAGACGATCACAAATTTTACTAGAAATACATTTAATAGGTATTTGAGTGTATTTGAATAATAGAATATATAAATAACACGTACCTCTATTGGTGAATCGATTTGTCGCGTATCACGGATAAATAACAACTACTTAAACAAACAATTAGAATGATTCATAGAGGTTACTCATTCTTTTATCGGTTCATTAAAGCAATTTTGTGGGTTGAATTATAATTGCATATTTGTATTTGGTTGACAATTAGGTACTAGTAATGTGATGATGTATAAATATGCAATATAAAAGATAGCAGATATTTTTATTAAGAGTTCATTGTTATCGTATTGTTAACAAAACATTATATTAAAATATCTGAAAGAATTTTGGTTTTTTTCAGTTACAGCAAAACTTTCTGAACAATGTCTTAGTCTACAGGTGAATATTTGTATAATATTAATTAATAAGATGACTAATGTATTTAATATCATTCTTCAATTATTACGATAACAATTCTTAGTAGAAAATGTATGGGAGATAAATAGTAATTTTACTAACTATCAAGGTTGTGGCTCAGTGGTTAGAGCCTGAGTCTTAAAATTGGAAAGGCGGAGGTTCGAGACCAGACGAGACGGCAAAAAAAAAATTGATTTTTCAATTTATCTGCACATTATTTAAGTCACTTCTGCTCGTAACGGTGAAGGAAAACATCATGAGGAAACCGGGCATGTAAAAGAATGACAAGTTCGACGACATGTGACAACTGTCAACCTGCACTTGGCCAGCTTGGTGGATCATGGCCTAAACATTATAGAAGGAATGTGTTTCAGCAGTGGGAACATATGGCTGGTGATGATGTTATGGTAATAATGACCGACTTCCAAAAATCGTTTCTTTATAATATTTTTTTTTATAATAAGCTTGATCCTGCTCAGCTAAGGTTAAGCTTATTTTTAATTTTTATTATTTAATCTAACAGTTTTATATTCTCATAATATCCTCAATATCAATATCAATATATATATATATATATATATATATATATATATATATATATATATATATATATATATATATATATATATATATAATTGGAATCTCGGAATCGGCTCCAACGATTTTCATTAAATTTAGTATCTTTTTTAAAAAATGTAAAAAAAATCGTTTTTTATTCGTGTTTTATCATTCGGTCATCCAGGTACTTATATATAAAAATTTAAGGATATAAAAATTTAAGGATACATAAGCACATAGGGACACAGAAAGCGACTTTGTTTTACACTATGTAGTGATAAGATAACGTCACGTTTTAATAACCCACGCAGTTATCGAGTAAAAAAACCTTAAATTAAAAAAAAATTGTCCAATTGTGAACTTTGTTTTAATGTAAAGAAATTGAACCTCTTTTTTTCTTTAAAGCTACAAACGTATGGTAGACTTCTGCACTAATATTATAGTGTAGAAGGTATATACCACACAATCTAGTTTCATATTTCACAGAAAACGTTCAGGCTGCTAGTAGCGCAGACTTACTTTACTTCAAATTACATTTTCCAAATAAGATTAAATTGAAGTCGGAAAGGAATATGAATACTGGATGGCACATCTGAAAGAAGTCTCATAAAATGGTATAGCATCTGTGTCCAAATAGAGTTAAAAGAAGTCTAGATAAGTAAATAACCGACTTCAAAATAAGAAGAGGTTTTCAATTTGTCGCAAGGAATTTTTTTACCTCATAACTTATTTTTGGGTGAATCGATTTTATCATTCTTTCTTTATTTGAAAGTCAATGCCTCCCATATGGACGCTTTTAAATTTAATCAAGTTTTTTTATGAGAAAGTAATTTGGTTCATTGTTAAAATAGTTACTATTTATGCATTTCAAGTAATTATTAGATAATAAAAAGAACAAGAAAGCATAACGAGTTTCAGTTTTTTAATTTGTACATATTTTATAATTATATCTTTATTCTCTCCTTGAATTAAAATAAATGGTAGTGTTGTGGACGTATAGGTTGTACTTATTATTCTGTGGTATAAATAATGTAAAGATAAAACGCTTATTAAAAATTATGAAGATAATTTATATTCTATATTTCGGTTAATTTAGAAACATAATAATGACCAAATATAGAAATTCAGACAATCATTTTTTATATTTTTAGACTATCACTACATAATATAAAGCTAATTCGCTCTCAGCATCTGTCCCGATGTATCTATGTATGTATGATGATTAGATCTTTAAAACTACACATCGGATTTTGATGAGGTATTTTTTTATAGATAGAGTGATTGAAGAGGAAGGTTTATATGTACAATAAAATCTATTAAACTACTCCGAACTTAACGCGTGCGAAGCCGCGGGAAAAAATAGTTACAAATAAAGTGCTATAAGTCTCACTCGCTCCTATGTACATTTATTAGGGGTTAAAGGTCACATTTTAGATTTTTCTTAAAAACGGTAACAAATATCTCGATCTAAAAATTGTCTATTAAAATATTAAATAACCCTCACGATTTTTATCTAAGGCATACCGTTCCAAGTAAACTCGAGGTCTACAAACACTTGGTTCTATGAGAATTTTCGCAACTTCATTTTGAACTGAAAATCTGTGTGTATTCAAAATTTAGTAAATATAATTTTGTTTTAAATAAAGAGACATCTATCGTAATTTCTTGGAACTATTGGAATGTAATACAGAAAAGTGGACCAAATTTAACAACCAGATATTACCAATCTATATCGTAAAATGTAAAATACTACATTTATTATCATTTTCGTTTATATAAAATAACTCAGAAACTTTATTAAAAAGCAAGTTTCGTTAATTAATAAAAAGCTAAATCGTGTAAAGCGTTACTAACGCCATCTCTTTTAATTTTCACAAACCAGCAAGTTTTCATGTGAAAGTAACGTTTCATATGTTCGCGTTGCTTATTTTTATTTGGAGAGCTCCACAATGAGATAATAAACTAAGTTGTTTTAGCTTAGATTGAGTTTTAATTGATGTACATGCATTTGATTTGTGAATTGGAAATGAGAAATGATATTTTGTCATACCTAACTGACCCAAAACAATGACCCAATGAAAAAATTGTCTGCCTTACTTTTATCATTTAGGTATGAACAATAAACATTATCCGTATCCTACCGATCCACACAATATTTCATAAAATTCGGTACAACCGTTTCGTAGGATTTTGGTTACACACATCGCGACACGGTTTTATCATATTTAATATTATTCTTTAAAATAGAACATACATTTACCGGCTCTAGCTTATCATAAATACATAAACATACAATTAAGCTTCTTTCTATTTTTATAGTAATTTGACTCTTATATTTTTAACAAACAAATTGACCAATATAATAAACTACAAATGCGTACCAACAAATATAATATAACCATCAAAAATGCCCTTAAAATATTGACTTAAACATTTCCAACATTCGAACCTTCATAACGTAATGCAGCAACAAAATTCGCCACCATTAATCAAATACATTTGCACAGTATCAAATGCGAGTTTGTCTTAGTGGATTTACAGAGCTAGAGAGACGGGTACATATACGTTATATAATATACTTCTATGTTCAGCCAGGGAACTCGGGGTAGGGTTGTATCAGACAGCTCCCACAACCCGACGCGACTAGACGCGCGCAATGCTCTAAAGCCAGTGTTTCTGTGAACGAAAAAGATGTCAAAATATAAGTTAATCATAGTTCTTTTCTTCTCTGTGGCCCTGGTTGCTGGTGAGTTGTGTTCTTTTTTTAAATTTCGCCAATTTTTCCCGCGCGAAGGTCAACCGTGGCTGTCAAAATATTTCGAAATCAATCAGACCGTGTGTATTATAAATTTGTAGCTCCGGTCTGATTGGATGTGGTTTGCTCGCCGATTTATAAATTAATTTGATTCGTTTATTATTGCCGTGTATTGATTGAATTCAATTCGGATTTAACTGGATTTTATTGGCAAATAATGATAAGTGTTTATATTTGATTTCAGATTATAAACATATTTCGCTTATATATAAACAATATGTTTTTTTATCCGAATCCTCACCCTATTATTATAATGTTTTATGAATCGTAATTTATCTTATAATTTAAACAATAGAGGTTTCGATTAAATTTTTAATCTGACATTCTAATAGAGAAACAATTTTATATCCAAACATAATTTATTCATATATGCATTTTGTCATACAGTACAACATTATTTGATAAATAGAAATATTTTCATTCATAGGAACTACTTAATTTAAATGACATAAGTTATATGTTTTTTAAAACATGATTTGACCTATTATATAGCTGAAAACAAATACGAATACCGAGGATGGAAGAATCGCTATTCTATATATCGATATTGGAGAGTAGAGCCTGAATAAATCTACCTTACTTTAATGTGGATTGATCTGGGGATCACGCATAAACCAATTTGTACCAAGAGATTAGAAATTAATTTACTGTTACATGCCGATTAATGACAAATTTTGGATATATATGAAAGGGCAACGAGGATAGCAGAGATTTGATAAATGCTCTAGGCATACCATGAAATCACGGATGATGTCAGATATTCTTCTGTATAACGTTTAATTGAAAATGTTTGTTGATATGCCGTTTAACTAAACTAAATCTAGTGAAATGAATGAGTGAACTTTACGAAGCAATTAATTCACTCCTTCATCATTTCACTAGATTTTTTTTTATGGCAATAAGTCAGAACTATTTGCCATTCATTCGATTTATTTAGTGAAAATCATAATTTTGTCATATGTAACCTATCTTTTTTTTCGTAAAAAGAGGTGATATAACTTTTTTAACAAACGAATAGGATATCCGCTGCGGTGGTAAAAAACTACCCTTAAAAATAAAACTTGCAACGTCGCTAAACGTGGCTAGCGGACTATTTGACGGTTTGAAAATTCAGCTCAAATAAAAACTACACTGTTTATTTTGTGTAAAAACAGCGTTCTGAAAGTTTGCATCAAACTGCTTCAGAATAACAGTTCTATTCTTTTATTAATATCACTAATTTTCTTATTTTCTAATCACAGTTCTATTCTTTTATCACTAAATTTCGTTGATATTATTTATGATAAGTTAAATATGCTAAGTAGTTCCTGAGTTTAAAAAACAAAAAACTTGGCGTTGCGTTCCAAAAAACAAAAAAAAACTCTTTAATTATAAAATTCCTTAATTTTTTCTTAAAAATTATAATTTCATTTTCTTCTTCTCAGAAATTATTAGTATAGGTCGTCGATTTTCATCGCTAAAACTACCAAATGGGACAGCGAAATGAGCAATAATCTTTAGGAATGAAAAAGTGATGCATGTTTTATTTCATTTTGTTTATAACCCTGCTTTCTAATAAGGAATATGACAATATGTATATCGCTACTTAATCACAACAGAAGCCAATTCTATAATAATTCTAAACAAAAATGTTATTAACAATTACATCATAAAAGTTTTTACTTTCGGAACGTAACATAAATTACAACTATTTTCTATAAGCTCTAAAATAAACAGAGCCTGACAGAATTTCATAGTAAAGTATTTATTTAAAAGCGGAAAGCACTTTACGCTACTAAAAATAATGCTTAAACGTAGTGACGTTGAAATTTCATACTTGACTTAACGTTAACAAGTTAAAAGAGGTTTTTTTATGCCATTCCGGGTAACAGAGCTGGTTGTTCGCCAGAAGGTGAGCGAATACCACCGCTAGCATATACATTAAGGGGAAATGTAAGATCTAAGGAGAGGGTATACGACGGGTATGAAAGACTGGGAAGGGAGAGGAAAAGGATACGGGCCTCTGGCGTCCCCATTCACAGAACATAACACAGTACCATTTTAGAATGTATAGTGGTGGTCAGAGTCGTCGGTACGCTTTCTCAACCGACCTCAAAAAAGGAAGGATGATTAATTCGACTGTATTTTTTGTGTTTGTTACCTCATAACATTTTACTGGAACAACCGATATTTATGATTGTTATTTATTTGAAAGCTGGTGCTTCCGATTTGGTTTTGTTTTTTGTTGAAAAAGATTATTCTAGAGAATAATTATCCATAGCTATAAATTAAAAATTAAATCGTCAAATGTGCTAAGCGTCAAACTCAAGACTCGCTCCACAAAATCGGTAAATTATTTTTATAACGTTCTTATAAGTATAATAAGGAATGATCTCATGGAAAGAAAAGACGTGCCACGGTTGAAGCCGAGGCGGAGAGCTAGTTGTATATATGTATTCGGTAGGTATACCATCTTGAAATAGGTCGTCAACTATTTTTATCACTCTAAGTGATAAGGGTGCTGTGGCAGAAAGTTTTCTCAGTTACGTGGATTATTAAAAATTTAGCATAATAATATGTTATATTGGTTATTTTTTATCATCTTATTTGTTTTCACTGCAAGGGCGTAGGTCCATCGTTTTTTTAGATTCTGTCCGTCCATCGGAGTGTTGGAGACCTGATGTATTACAGGTTTTACATAGCCACAAGTTTTCCATAGCTAAAGCCTTAAAATTTTATGCTTAATCTGTGTTTTTAAACATACTTTTTATTTAATTTCCACACAACTAAGTGTGCGGAAAGAAATAACGTTTTTCTTATTCATAATTACGAAATTCAGATTCGCGAATATTGGTGGATATAATTTAAAGTCGATTAATATTTTGCGCAAAATATTTTCAATTATAGATTTATATTGGCTTCACTATCGCTAATTATATCAAAAATTATATAAAAGTACGTTGTAGATGATGTTGTATCGGTTGAAGGATATTATTTTGATCAAGAAATAAAAATAGCTCCAATGAAATGTATCAATATATTATGTGGGCACACTGCGACATGAATTGGGCCAAATCACACTGAAGATTGGTGTGAAACCTAAAACTCAAAAAAAACACTAGTGTTTCCCAGTTCTTTGCAAAAATACAATTTCATTTATATTAACAATTGACGTGCAATCTAAATTAGATTGTGCCGCTATGAAAATAACAAGTAATTTCGTGTGACCAATAATTTTAGAAGAAACATACTGAAGAGAGAGAGAGAGAGACAGACATAGTACCAAGTATTAAAAAGTATATAATTTAATCATTTCCAAAGTGTTATTAATTGCTACCTACCTACAGGGAATATTGTTAACTCATTGAATTAATACGTCTAGATTTCATGATTTTCCCTTAATAAGTTTTATCAAATTTCTTAAAAGGATTATATTATTTTAATTAACTGCAATGATCAATGTTTTTATTACATTACATTACACAGGGTGTAAATTTAATAGATTTTAGTCGAAAATTTATTAAAGAATAGAAAAAATTACGCGGTTCGAACCTCGTCTCATGATCAAGTCATTCTATTCTTTAATTTGCTCATTTATAAAGCGTTTCAATACTATACTAAACATTTGATGTTAGTCGGTTCGAATTCCGAGTGCGGTCAACGAGTTTTCGAAAATCGTTGAATGCAGTTGTCTTTCTTTTTAAAAGTAATTGAATGTTTTCTTCGAGAAATCTTCTACTTACAATATTAAGAGTTGTCTAACTTTTTTTTAAGTGGGGAAATCTTGCAGATACCCACGGTCTCCGGGGAAAAAGCCATGGGTTGAAAAAGTGAAGGGGCCACGGGAGCTGATTATGATTCGTACTTAGCTTATATATATCATTTAGTTTATCAATTGAAGTGATTTCACTTCACCGAAAGCGATCACCATCATCATTGATGATATAATTGAATGAAGTAACCATAGAGTAATGTAAAACCAAAGAGTATTAAATCAAATAATAATATAATCAATAAATACCAATATATTAAATGGTAATTAACAACAAACGTCGCACATACTCGACATTTCAATTAAATTAATTATTTAAAATCCAATTATTACAAAATTATTACAGTATAATTACGGAATAATGTAACTTTACACGGTACGACACTCCATCGTTTCCGAGTTAAGACAATACCATGTATTTCCCTCTTTCTTCCGGTGTCGGCCAGTCAACTATTCCGGAACGCGTGCGCACGCGATTCTTGAGTTTTTATAGCATACGATATCTTGATGCGATACGATATCGTGTTGACTAAAGTAGTGATTTATTATATATAAATGACTTCAACGATTCTGTCATTATCTGAATAATTTTAATCCGACTACTAACGTACGAGAAATGTGTGGAAAAACATCATCGTCATCAGCCCATATTTGTTCCCACTGCTGGGACACAGGCCTCCTATGAGGGTTTAGGCCATAATCCACCACGCTGGCCAAGTGCGGGTTGGCAGATGTCACATGTCGTCGAACTTTTAATTCTTGGACATGCCGGTTTCCTCACGATGAAAACATACAAAAGGAAAAACATACATGCACACAATTAGACAATTACGAAATGGCACATGACCTTAGAAGGTGGTATTTGTAATGGTCAGTTTAATAATATATCCAAAAATTTTGTAATTTCGACAATATAACATTCATGAACATTGAACTGACAGAATCGAACAGAGCGAATGTATAATTGTTTTTAAATTAACAAAATTATTAGATAGTGACACCATTTTAATCATCAGTTCATTTTTAAAGATCTATCTAGGTCTTTAGCAATGGAGCTATGGTTTTTAAGTAGTTTTCTTTTTTGCTAACATAAACGGTTGACAGATTTAATAATGCAGGGAAAGCTATCGTAGTAATAAACGTATCGATTTAAATATTAAATAATCTAAGAGAAAATAAAGAACGTCAAATGTCGTGTGCTCTAAATGAGATCATATTATCTAATTAATAATTTATACGCAATGACTTTACCATAAATCGAATCTTTTGCATTTTATCCATTTAACGAATGATTCTTACATCACGCAATACAAATATTTGTGTGTTTGTTTATTTCCGCTTGCTTATATCGGAATGCGATTAAATGTAAATAATTTTCAGCATAGTAATTGATAATTATTTGATACTTACATATTGGAATAACTTGATAGCATATTGTTTAGGCTGTTACAGTATGAGTTTTGCAATTTATTTATTTATTTATTTTATTCATCAAAATCACATTTTCTTCGCTCAGTTTGTTTAATAATTGTGTTCAATACATAAAATAAGTTGTCCGGGAATTGTTTATTAATTTTTTATATATAAAGCGTAAACACAATACGTTTAATAAGTTCAAATATAATTTCAATAGACGCTGGTCCCGTCTCCAACCGGATATCAAGATTCCTTTTTTTATCCCAAGGGAGCATTTAAATGATATTAAAAATATCCTATCACCCAAGTGAGCTCATATCCTGCCTATATACCATAATTCCATCACAATCCGTTAAGTAGTTTCAGCGTGACTGACGGACAAACGTCCAAAGAAATAAACTTTCACATTTATAATATTAGAGTGAAGTGTGATTTAATATCATAGTTGCGTGAGATATATAATGTATTAAGTATTTGAAATAAGTTCGAATATCAACATTTGTAAGCGTTTATTAGCTTTATATAGCGTTGTAATTTTAACCGTCGTTTTCAAAAACGAAATAGGTTAACTATTCGCCTGTATTTTTTGTATTTTTTACTTCATGCTTCTTACTTGATGGACCGATTTTAGTGATTCTTTTGTGTGTGGGTGGGTGGTAGCATATATAGTCTAGTTCTGACAGTTTGAAGGTGGTATTTCTTTTTATTAAAAATAATTGTATTATCACTACATAGTATAAAATAAAGTCACTTTCACTGTCCCTATGTCCCTATGTATGTTTAAATCTTTAATACTAGGCAACGGATTTTGATGAGGTTTATTTTATAGATAGAGTGATTCAAGAGGAAACTACTCCGAATTAAACGCGTGCCAAGCCGCGGGCAAAAGCTAGTTGTACATAAGAATGACGTATATGAATGTATGCGAATGAGTTTTGAAGCTAAATCGATAAAATATAGTCTTCGCGAACAAAGTCGCGTGCAGGTAACTAGTATACGTATATTTTATGTACTCATTGTCGACACGATGGAGTTAGTCCCGGTTTAATATTGGTTTGTGTTAGAAACATCTTTCGTACTTGTCTCGTGTTTAAGTTATGCTAAGTTTTGTGTGGAACTGTGAAACTGTAAGTGTTCGTGTGTTTGTTTTATCTGCGAGATACACGGAAATGTTATTTCCAAATTAAACAAGATAAACTAATTAGAGACTACTTCATTTCTAAGGTAGAGTTTACTAGCTCTATCTTAAGGATTCGCGTTTGTTGTGTGTTTGTATGCGTTTGTATTGTTGAATAATTTTCTCTTTAAACAATAAATAGATTTAAACAAGATACATTCAATATGAATAATAAGTGGAACAAAAACAGAAACATATCTTTTTTTTCAAAGTAAGCACAGGGCACGTATTTATTCATTAACTTCAAAAATTGCCTTTTTTGATAATTTTCCATCAAGATACAACAAAGCCTGTGACTTATATTATAGAAGTAGACGCTCGTCCCGGTTCCGCCCGGATATCAAGGTTCCTGTTTTATCCTAAGGTAGCATTTAATCGGGTTCTCCATACCCTGTCTGTATACCAATTTTCATCAAAATCCGTGCATTTCATGTTTCAGGGTGATTGACGGACAAACATCCAAACAAACAAACTTTCACATTTGAATGTTAGTGTAATAAGTATGTGTACTTATATATATACAATCATATAGAGCAGAAATATTCCGCGCAATAGTATTTCATTATCTGTGGCCGCAGATAGTAAAACACTATGCAAGTCACGGGTAAAAAAAACTAAAGCATAATAAGCTACAAATCTTGCCATTTGCTTGCCCTTGCCATTTCTCTATATTTCCCATGATGCAGGTACTCAAATCGGGCCAAAGAAGCGTTATCAAGGGACTGACCCGTTTGACCCCGGCTTAATAAAAGGACAAAGCACTTTGTTTAGACAACCGGTGTGCGGTTTAAGACATGGTGGTTACGAACTTAGGCTAAGCAACCTTAGGGGCCCATTTGTAAATTACGTCACACCTATTTTAGTTTCTTTTGAACCCTCTTCTTGTCACAGGTTTGTTATGTGACGAAATAATTTTCCAAATTTTATAGAAACATGTCATCATCATCATCATCATCATCAGCCCATATTTGTTCCCACTGCTGGGACACAGGCCTCCTATGAGGGTTTAGGCCATAATCCACCCATGTGACGTCACGAAGCTTTTGACCCCTCCCCCCCTGCACTTGGTGATACCCTACCCCACCGTGTGACGTATTTATATATGCCCCCAAGGTACCATTGGGATAGTAAATGGTACAGAAAAAAAAGAATTCGATATATATAGTTGATTACCCGGAATAAAAAAAAATGACATTCAATACAAAATTTATAAAAGCGCGGTGAAATCATTTGTAAACTTTACGCCCCAATTAAGTTTCAAACTGTTATGGGTAAAGGTACACAAACTTTGAATTTATCCAAACCATAACAAAGTTGCACCGTATACATCTTATTTTGTATTTACCATTTTGACTATAAAGACAATTTCATACAAACGAATTTGCATGAAAACTTTTTTCTAACATCACATATAGAAAACCTCAAAACCCTCAGAGGTTATTGATAAGCATATTTAGTATGTTATCGCCTTATTATCAGTTCAGCCGAGCGAGAGAGCCCAAAACCCGATCGTATCGTGTAATACTTTGATCCTTTAATCTTTTTAAGGGTCCCTGCTAATGCTTATAGGCAGTTTTTGTCACGTGTCATCAGGTTGCTATAAGTAAGTAGAATTATAACATGATTTAATAATTTATCTTGGGCTTTATAATATATAGTACTAGCTGCGCCCCGCGGTTTCACCCGCGTAAGTCCATATCCCGTAGGAATGTCGGGATAAAAAGTTGCCTATATGTTATTCCATTTGTTCAGCTGACTACGTACCAAATTTCATTGCAATCGGTTCAGTAGTTTTTGCGTGAAAGAGCAACAAACACACACACAAACATCCTTACAAACTTTCGCATTTACGAGTATAATATTAGTAGGATAAAACAAAGTCGCTTTCTCTGTCCCTATGTCCCTATATATGCTTTAGTCTTAAAAACTACGCAACGGATTTTGATGCTGTTTTTTTTTATAGATGAGTGATTCAAGAGGAAAATTTATGTATATAATAATATCAATTAAACTAACGAATGTAACGCGTGTAAAGTCGCGGCCAAAAGCTAGATTACGTTATAAAAACGATCTGTAAATTTTCCTACCTCTGTACATGATTTTGAACTTTTACAGCATAATAAATTACTGAATTCGTATTGAATTTTTAGAAATTTCTATCAACCTTGCATGCAGGTTGCATGAAACGACGAATACATTTTTTTATCTCTGCTTAAACACTAATTTAAAAGAGTGGAACGAGATAAGCTATTCTAAGAAAAGAAAACTTACGACATTATCCTCGGGAGTTACGGTCTCCCTCAGGGGCACTTGAAGCGAACTATGTTACATCCTACAAGGCATTATTAGTTGGTCCCGTACTCGTTACATTTATAAACTTCTCCGTTTAAATTATTAAAATTAAACCGTGTCCTACAGATTTCATAATGAAAATCGTAAACCGAAAGCCTCGAAGTTGTTTGTTCGCTTTGTTACGTGAAACGGACCGTATTTTTGGACCCTTATATAAAACCTCTTATTTATGACTAAGAAACCTCTTTTCCTCAAATTATAATGGTGATACGTTTCTTTTTCATCGCTCGAAGTCCGGGTGCTTTTTGATACAGTCTTATTACGACCTTTCGTAAGGATAATCGTAAAATTTTGTCGTACAAGTATATTGTTGTTTTACTAATTTGCTTTAATTCAATAACAATTACACGAACAATAAAATAACTTAAGACCAGTGTATAGACTAACGGGTATAGACACATTAGTATAGATTATCAGTTTGTTAAACTTGCAATTAATTATAATTAATGAAAAAGTGTCAAAAATATACCACATTTTGATTTATTCTAAATATTCATACATGTTTTACTAAACTGTTTTTTAAATAATAACTATAATTCAAATTAATTGTGTAATCAATTACATTTTCCGTCATAAGAGACACTTCAATGTCATAGACCTATTTAAGTCTATTTACAGCATCAATTATAATATAACAAAATTAAGTGCAAGGGTCTCTAAACCATTCAGAGGTCAAGCACCCTTATCATCCCTCGCGTATTTGTTAAATTTTTGATGTCTTAATTAAGCTCGGTTCCTTAATTTAGGTCAAGACATGTAAAGTATGTCATAGTGTAATGAAATGCAAATGCTGACCCTTTGTTCTATCTTTGAATATTTGGCGGGAAAATTTTCAACTGTCACAGATTATGTCATCAAAAATGGAGGTTAGAATGGTTGAATACTATTTAACATTGTTTATTTATCACAAAGGGGAAGGATAATTTGTCTGTCTATAATAGATAATGCTTTAAAACTTCCTAATATGTGTAACAATATTAGCAAACATATACAACCAATAAAAACAGATAATGTAGCAGTTATACATAAATAATAATGAAATAATTAATAAAATAATACGATATTTTATTAAAACTATGACCAATTATTTAAAACAAAGCAGTAAAAAGCTTACATAATAACATGAATCTTTAGTTTAGTTAAGAGTATTATTGGCGATGTACCTAAATCCATAACAAATTACAACCGCGGCAATCCATCACATGAATACCCGACCAAAATTGGAATCCGGATAGCTATAGAGGCTTAATTAAACGATATTATACACATTATAGCTGTATTAAATTACTTATATCGGCTATCCACGCGCACCTTTTGTTATAAATGTTTTCCATATTTTCCTATTTCAAGAGATTTCGGCAGATTTCAACCATCTTCATCAGATTATTAGCGGAGCTGGAGGCCCATTTCCTTTACATCGAATCCTGGGGGGTTGTAAAGAAGGAATAGATGGGTCCAGTCCTTCTTTACATTCATCAATCCCTTCCTTATCTCTTTCCCTTAAAAGCGGGTAAAAGCCGCGGGGCGCAGCTAGTTTACAGTATGAAAGTTTGGATGTTATTCTTTGATGAATGATTTTTTAATAGAATACCCACGTTTTGCGATTACGTAATAATCTTAATAATCTTGTATGTATATACGAAATAAATTATAACGATACAAATAATCAGTTAGTCATCTTTACGTCTTATATATTTTTGTGAAAATTTTAAATCATACATCTCGTATTTATCGGCCATATAACAACACAATAGCCAAAAAACCATGAAATCAAATGAAAACCGACGCGAAATGTAATTTCAAATTAGTATTTCGAATACAAAATTCATTGTATAAAAATATGATACAGTAGAACTACGCCCGCAATTGGATTTATTAATCTGTCAATGTATCCGCTTTTATTTTTTGAATAAGTTTTTAGAGTTCCCCTTCGCAAAGGATTTAATGTGACCACAGATAACATAACAGTATAATAGTACTACTAGTAATTCCTTGCTTTGAAAGATTATGTATTTATGTTGCCAATATAGCAAGAGATAAAAAATAATCGAGGTCTGGCAACAGTGAGCATGGTCAGAAATATCAAACTATACTAGGCACAATCATAAATTAGATGGAAATAATTTGTTTGTCTTAGTGAACTATTGTTATGATAACACCGTAAGAAACATACAAATAATGCTTTCCTAATATTGCTTCCGACATACATTAGACATAGCTCCCGTGTTGAAATTGATCGACCGTTCTTTATTGCTTAGCGCTGGCGCCGATACATCATCGCAATTAATTATCCGGATAACCCGGATAGACGAAACCCGGATATAACCGGGCAATGCGGTACTGGCATTTGGAAACTGGCCAGAAACGCTAGGTACGAGGTAACAATGAGGCGGAGTATGCAATTGAATTACTATTTGGGGAGATTAATTAAATATTTGTATGGGCATGTAATGCTAGTTATATGTTTTATTAGCTATGAACAAATTATTAGATTGGGAAAAATTGTTTATAATTATTCTTAGTAAATTTCTCGGAATTGCCAATAAAGCACCTACTACACCGTGAGTGATGACACCACACCACTTAACATTAATATAGTATTGAAATCGAGCTGGCCCTTCTGAAATGCTCAATAATAATTTATAGCAGACAAAATAATATATTAAAGGCAATGTTATAATTGTCCATCAGTGTCACGTCCTCTTAAAATATAATACTTTTGTATCCGGGTATACCCGGTTCCAACACGTTGTACCCGGATAACCGGACACGGTGTCTAACCGGGAGATGGATGTGTTTGGAGCCCAGCCAACATACCCACGTTTTGCTGACAATAATAAACATTTAGTGTAATTGAATTTGGACGTATTTCGCTCGGAGTTTTAAAATTATATGAAGTTCTAGCGTTGGTTTGGATGTGTTTTGTTTTTAAGGTGTGTTACTTTAATATCGTTTTTTGTTTCTTTTATGTTTGCGATTCAAATTAGCATTGTAAAGTAAATTATAAAAGTGCTTTTCATAAAGTTAATATTGTTGTGTGGGTTGTGCTATGAATGTAGTTATTTCAATTATTTTATGATTCATTTTCATTGCTAAGAAGTCAAGTCCATATAAAGTCTGTTCATGCATACCGCTCTACTAAGGAAATACTTCCTAATAAAATACATATCTATAAGAGAAATTAATTAAATTTCAATCAAGTAGGCACATCGAAATCTGTGTACTTATATTACATATGCGACAGTATGTTTGTTTGTCCTTCTTTCACATCGCAACGAAGCGGTTTGATAAGATGATAAGATTTTTTGACTTGAGAGCGGCGTTGTTTTTTTTTTTATCGCAGGGAAACATTTTAGTTTCATGGCAAGATAGAATAGAATCACTTCGCAGTTTATAAATTCCGATATATACCGCTATGAGTATATAAACGTGACATCTCATATAAATAAATAAATGTATGTTAATTGCCTTTAACCACTCGAGTAAAGCCGCGTAAAGTTCGTCTTTGCATTGATTAGAAACTACTCATCATCAATATTATTGATATAATGCGGAAACTTCAGCTGCTATGTATCTTAATAAAGTTAAGTTAATTTTAATTTGTGGTAGTCGAGCACGCTTCGGAACGAATTGCGCCAGCTCGCACCGGGAAAGTACACCCCCACAGAAAACCGGCATAAAAAAGGATACTGCTGTGTTTCGTTCGATGAGTGGGTGGGTTACCTTTCCCAGTCTTATCATTTATTCCTCACATCAATCCTTACTTAATCCCTGTTAAAACCAGTTTGTTCCAATCCATTTGTAGGGGCGTAATGTTTGCCTTGCGTCTTAAATGGGCAGTGGTAGCGCTTACCATGAGGCGACCCATCAGCTCCAATGCCGACGGTGACATAAAAGAAAACCAAAACTGCTCCGTAGTCTGTGAGTATAATGAAATTCCATTCTAAATTCGAATAATTAAAATATACAACCTATACCTAAATTTTAATAAAAATGTATGCCTAAATATTAACTTCACTTTGGTTTGATTTAATAATCGTCGTAAGTATTTATTACATCAAAACAAATAAATTTTAATTAAAAGCCGCTTCGCCCTGACCCAATTAACGAATATTTTAAATGCATTTTTCGACTCGCTTTTATCTGAATCGACTGAAATTACATGTATAATATTAAATGGTTCTTCATATCAGGTAATACATAAAAGTAATGTAGAAATAAATCCCTTATTTTGGTCCCATCGTTCGTTCATCTATAAAAATTCAAAACTAAATCCTGAACATTGAAGGTACCTAGGTACTGAGTAACAATTAAGCAAAGATTAAGATGGCGCAAAGTACAAAAGGACAAAAGGTTTTATCATTTGATTCCACAGCAAAATGAAATTAGGAATACCAGTTTCTTTTCTTTCTTAGGACCTATTTTTATATAGCGACGATAATTTCTTTAAAGACCTGTCAAATCAGCATTATTTAAAAGAGACCATAATTAAAGGAAACCTGACAGCAGACGGATATCACGGCTCTGAAATCTACGTCAATGGAAAGAGCACAAACTCAAACTCAAACATTTATTTATTCAATAAGAATTCTTACAGAAGCACTTTTGAATCGTCATAACATAGCATATTGTATAGAAAAGTAGTTTTCGACAAACTTCTCTATTGATGGCCAGTCTCCCAAAAATGAGGCACTATAAGAAAAATGCATACTTTAACCACAGTATACCAAAATAAGCAACTAATGACCTACGGGATCACCTCGTTATAAATTGTACAGCATTAATATAGTCTGTGAATTGGCTACTGTTAATATTTGAGCACCCAAGAGAATGCCTACGACCATTCAAAGGGGATGTTACTTAATCATTTGATGTACATCCCTTATCTGCGTTAAAATTTACGATGTAATTCATTTTAGATCTAGTACTGGATTTTAGTGTAGTCGCTAGAACAAAGGAGAAACATTTATTCGCTCTATAGCACTGATTTATTTTAACTACGGTCTATTGTTTATGTTTTTTCAGCTTCAGGTTCACTCCGGGTCACTGGCATGGTACCTGAGTAAATCGTAGCCTAAGTGTTCCTCAAGACCATCTCTACTATTCCTTCTAACACTTTAAATGCGAAGTAACTCTGTATGTCCGTCCGTCTGTCCGTCTGTCCATTTCTTCTGCACCACTATTGAACCGATTTTGATGAAATTTGGTAGTTTGAGACATGAGGTAGGACAAAAGATTGGTTTTATTCTGGAAATACCACGAGAACAACTATACGAGTATTTCTTTGACAACGAAGGCGAAGCCGCGAGCAAATATTTCATCCGGTTACCATCATTTGTTTTCTTTCTGATGTGTCCCTCATTCCATCACCCATCCATCCATCCTCACATACTTCCGCGTTTAAAATGCTATTTATCGAATTTCATGTTTAACACATTGTGTTACCTTTACTACTTATCATTTATCTTATTATGTCATCATCATCATCATCACCAGCTCATGTATGTTCCCACTGCTGGGACACAGGGCTCCTATGAGGGTTCAGGCCATAATCCACCACGCTGGCCAAGTGCGGGTTGACATATGTCACATACACGAACTTTTGATTCTTGAACATGCCGGTTTCCTCACGATGTTTTTCTTCACCG
This sequence comes from Zerene cesonia, assembly GCF_012273895.1. Taxonomy (NCBI): domain Eukaryota; kingdom Metazoa; phylum Arthropoda; class Insecta; order Lepidoptera; family Pieridae; genus Zerene; species Zerene cesonia. The sequence goes on from NC_052127.1 coordinate 5,799,354, forward strand.
TTTTAAGCAGTGGTGATGTTATTCACATGTGCAGATAAATTAAAAAATCTCGCCCAGTCTCGAACCCCGACTTATCGATTTTGAAGTCCGAGGTTCTCACCACTGAGCCACCACTGCTTTTATCTCATTATGTATCTACATTCAATTCATAACATTAATTCAGCAGTAATCCATCAGTCACCTTGGAGACTAGTCCATACACACTACTCAGTATGTTATCTCTGAAATAGCGACTCCATTGCAAACATATATTGCAATGTACCCAAGGGTCCTATTATGTCTATAGGCTTAGCATCAATTGCACAAAATAATTCACATATTTGTGTGTCAATAGTATTATTCCTGAAATAGTCTTCTATGCGTGTGTGTTGTGTATGTGCTTGTGTGCTGTACAAAGAGCAAAATAGAAAAACCACAGATAACATAATAATAAATAATAAAAACTGATAATGAACCAAAAAGGGCTTTAATCCGTGCTAATATTAAGTTAGAGAATTTGTGACGTTGCATAGGGTAATATCTCATATGATTGACAGTTTTAACATAATTGGTATTTAATTTATGTATAAAAAATCCGAAGAAAGCACGAAAAGTCTTGCAGACTGCTTTTATTGACACACTATAAGAGTTATTATCGTATGCTTTCACAAAACGTTTCATATTCAAATATAAAAGTGTTATTTTTGTTTAATTAAGAGAACAAAGGAGGTTCTGAATTGTATAGACCCTTTGTTAATACAGTGTAGAGGAGTACAGCTCGAAGCTCCTGGCTTTTCTCGGTCGTGTCGATATTTTATTTACTTATTGCTTTTTAACCAACGTTCCAAAAAGTGAAGGAGGATCTTAATTCGATTGTAATTTGGTTTTGCTACTCAGTGAGTTTTCACTCACCATTCAGTTTTTTTTTTAATCAGACCAGTAGTTTCTGTGATTAACACGTTCAAATATACAAACTATTTGCTTCGATAGGAAAATTAATATTCATTCTGTGTGTAATAATAGAAATGGTAGAATGAAACGGCGAATTGTCTCCCTGACAGCACGGACTGTACAAATGATTGATATGTACTCCATTTCTGTACAAAATACATCTGTATTTTATTTCGCATTAAACATTTTTCATGTTAACAACTTTTTAAACGATATTTATAGTAACAACTAGCTGCGCCCCGCGGTTTCACTCGCGTAAGTCCGTATCCCGTAGGAATATCGGGATAAAAAATAGATGTTGGCCGATTCTCAGACCTACCCAATATGCTTACCAAATTTCAGAGGAATCGGTCAAGCCGTTTCGGAGGAGTATGGCAACGAAAACTGTGACACGAGAATTTTATATATATAGATACAATCGTATGTATTAAAATTTTAATAAAAAGTTAAGGGTTTTGAAATTCCTTTTTGTATAAAAAAACAAATAGCTCCCTTTTTATTATACCTTTAAGACTTACCAAACTATTTTTTTTTGCAGACACAACCAAAATCCTAACTAACTGAATGTCAAAAGACTAACCCAGTGTTGCTAGCTTTTAAATTAAAACTTCTAGCTGAATGTCAAAAGACTTAACCAGAGTTGCCAGCTTTTAAATTAAAATCCACGCACATTTGACAACAAAAAAAAAAAAGAAAAAAATCCCCAAAGCATTATCTCCAGCGGAGCGAAAAACGGTCTCTTAAATCACGTGAAAATCCGTTTCAAATTTGAAACTTCGGTAATTCGCAATAAAAATTTTATCCGGGCTGTGACCGGGTTAGTCCGGTGCAGACGCGCACGGTCCGTTGCACCGCACCTTGGACGTTAGCCAAGCTAGGTACGAATAAATCTAATCCGGATATAGGGTTGCCAGATTCGTAAATGGAACCGGATAATATGATGAGTGGGAGATTTTGGCTTCTATGCTCTTAGCTGCAGATTTTACTTAAAAACTAGCTGCGCCCCGCGGTTGCACCCGCGTAAGTCAGTATCCCGTAGGAATATCGGGATAAAAAGTTGCCTATATGTTATTCCAGCTGTCCAGCTGTCTACGTACCAAATTTCATTGCAATCGGTTAAGTAGTTTTTGCGTGAAAGAGCAACAAACACACACACATCCTTACAAACTTTCGCATTTATAATATTAGTAGGATAGTAGGATAGTAGGATGTTCAGTAGATACATCGTTTCATGCATATTTGTTACATGAGAGAAATGGAAAATAGAATAGTGAGAGGACACCGTTTAAACAAGTTAGTGTACACGTACAATTTATATAATCTTCTAAATTCTTTCGAGATGCTCATATACAACAACTTTTCTTGGTTTATACATTTTCATAAATAAATGGCACGTTAATACACACAAATACGTTGACTAAAATATATTGGTAGGTTTGAAGCTCTATGCGATTTTTACTGAAATATGGGAGAATCTATTTTTAGTCAACTAGCAACCCTATCCATAACCGGTGCGCCGTGATGGATGCCCGGTACATTCTCACCCGGTTATCCGGGTCGTATGTCACGCCGTAAGTGTGTGTGAATTTATGGGTTTGTGTAGTGGAATATATTGCGAGCTTTATGGATACAATTTCTTGGTGAGATCCTGCTGAGTTATGGTATATGCCCTTTTCCTATCGATATTTTTGGGAAACTGTTCTGGCTGTATATTAAACGATAATCGCCTAACTTTTTTCCAAACATCCTACTTATATTATAAAAGTGCGAAAGTTTGGAAGGATGTGTGTGTGTGTTTGATGCTCTTTCACGCAAAAACTACTGAACCGATTGCTATGAAATTTGGTACGTAGATAGCTGGACAACGCATAGCTTTTCATCCCGATATTCCTACGGGATTCGAACACTAGCTGCGCCTAGTGTTAAATAAAAGTACTTAGATATACACTGATTATGACAAGGCAAAATCCACCTATTAAAATAGTTTAAAAAAACTAAAAAACACGCTTTGACAAAAATCATATTTTGCAAATTGAAAAATGGAATAATTTTATCAAATTAGTGTATTGTCATCGGTCCTCAATACATCTACAAAGTTTGAACGAAATCTGGCCGTTCAAAGTGGGTCAAAATCGCGCCCAAAGAAGTCGGTTACAAACAAACATACAAACAAACATACAGGTGAAGCTAATAAAAAGCGTGTAATAAAACACACTAGCACTAGCAATCTGGTGGCTACCATTATGCCTTCATCATCATCATCATGAGCCCACATAAGTTCCCACTGCTGGGTCACAGGCCTCCTATGAGTGTTTAGGCCATAATCCACCACGCTGGCCAAGTGCGGGTTGACAGATGTCACATGTCATCGAACTTTTTAATTCTCGGACATGCCGGTTTCCTCACGATGTTTTCCTTCACCGTATTAAGCAGTGGTGATGTTATCCACATGTGCAGATAAATTTAAAAATCAATTTATTTCCTACACGCTCGCCTGGTCTCGAACCCCGACTTATCGGTTTTTTTGTTAAATGTTACAAAACATGTATTTAAAAACTTACAACTTGAAGTAATAATAAAATATTAAAAGTTACTATAAAATAATAAAGGACAATAATCTTAATATATAAATCTGACTGAATGATTTATCTAAGCAAGCCATCACGACAGAACCGATTTTTAGTCGGTAGGAATCCGACATAACCCACGACCTCTTCCCCGGGGGGCGTGGATATTTATGTAAGATAAGATTTCCCCACTATAAAAAAGAAGGCAGGCATCAGCTACGAAAGGATTTTGATAAATTCCACCACCAAGAGGATGAATGTATGTACCATACAAATATATTTTAACCTCGTGGGCGAAGCTGCGGGCAACAGCTAGTTATAGTTAAATTAAATAAAAGTGCTTCTGTATCCCACCTCGTACATTAATGTCTATTCTCTTAACATCTCGAAATTAAATTTCGCGAAGTCCGTATGACGTACTGAAGTTAATACGATTAAGGAAAAGCGATCGTCATTCGCAAAATCTTTTCGAAACATAATTGGAGATTGTGTATATGTGTGCGTTCGTATGTATATATGGAATGGTATGTATCCGGTTGTAAAATTGGATGGTATTGGATTTATATCCGGTTATGGAATGAAATGGGTGTTGTAAATGATTTTTTTGCTATCGATAACGCTTATATTGAATAGACTTTTGTGTACTTTTCTGTTAACAAATGTTTATTGATAATAACGTTATATTATATAAAAATAACAGCTGTTTATCTAATTATTATTATTTATCGAAAAAATTTAAAGAGGCCTTGAAATTCTAAGAACTAGATCAACTTTTAACGGGGGCACATGGGCGGCATCAACTTCGAAATAAGAAAAGATTCATCAATATCCGTTCGCCCACTCGAAAGTTCAGAGTTAACAAACACGCAAAATACAGTCGAGTTGTGAACCTTCTCGATTTTTTAACTCGGTTTTTTTTAACTCAGTTGAAACACAACAATACTGCAGGCAACAGCAAAATATCATGTATGTCTGTGTATTCATTTACACAACATAAAACATTATTAAGCTTCTCTATTTTGGATAAGAACAGGATCTGTTATAAAAATACACAATATATTAGTTTTTGTGGCTCGCTTCACCTAGTCGTCTACACGAAAACCTAGACACATAACATGTAAAACACCGACAATCCATTCCGCAGAAAGGTTTTATCCGAAATTTTAGAACGGTCGGGGAATTGGGACGCTTGCGATTTGTCTGCTTGCCATTTTAAAAATCTCCATTTTTGGAATCGAGTGTTATCTTTGCAGTTGCATCATTTTATTTGCATTCACCATTTGGAACGGGATAAAAAATATGCAGACGGTGGAGCAATGTTTGCATAATATAAATAATATAAAAGAAAATAAAAAAAGTTGGGAAAAATCCAAAACTGCACGCCTCATAGCGGTTTATAATTAATATAATAATTAATATGGTAATTTTGACAAGAAAAAAAAAAAAAGAAAAAATATGTACATATTGTCATAATCATCAAATTTAAATTTCGCAACATTTTCTGAGGTAAAATTTTTTAGCGCATGCGCAAATTTCTTTTTTACTTTCTACCCGTCGTTTAAGGCATTCATTTGTATATAGAATTGAGAGAAAAATTTAGATATACCATACATAGTCGTGTTATAGTTTTTTAATAAATACTTATTTAACGATAGTGAATTAAGAAGCCATATTAAATAGGAAACACCGTGACGTGATGAGAAAATTTTTTTTCCGATTTGATCATTTTTTCGATCAATTTCGCTGCCACATATATGGATCCATACTCACAGACACAAGGACGTCCAAGTATGTATAATCATTTTTAAACTAAATAATTGTCGCCAAATTATATTTTATGTATTTAACACATTATTTTTAACCTTTTAAGTGAATTGAAATGATAAAAACTCAATTTAATGTTGCGGAAAACTGCCTTTTTCGATTTGTCGAGTATAGAACACAACCTCAACGCTTCGCTTATGAGGCGTGCTATAGCTAAATTCTATGTAGATTTTTATATAAACACACATACACACACAAGCTATTCATTTAAAACAATACCAATAATATGACACAAAATTAGCTTTCTTATGATATAAAAGAATAATAGATAAACGGAAATATTATAAACATGATATAATTAACAGGAAATCTATACTATAAAATGAGGAGTAAACGTAATAATAAATTGTTGAACGTTTCCTCATTTAATATAAACTTGCTGCGCCCCTCGGTTTCACACGCGTAAATACGTAGCCCGTAGGAATATCGGGATATAAAGTTGCCTATATGTTATTCCAGTAAGTTTTATTGCAATCGGTTCAGTAGTTTTTGCGCGAAAGAGTAACAAACACACACACATCCTTACAAACTTTCGCATTTATAATATTAGTAGGATTAGTAGGATCTACAGTATCCCCTGTATTTCTAACTGAGAGACCTAGTTTGCATATACACGCCTACCAACATTACGAAACGTTATTAAAACTTGTAAGTACGAAAAACGGAATTCTTAATGTACCTACTCATACGAAAGTTTTGTTTGCATAATATTTAAATTTCATTCCGTTGCCAACATTCGGGCGTAATGGTAACGTTTCATTGTACTGTAGAAGTTTAGCAGTTTTTACTTGAATAAACAACGAAGTTATGACCTGAAAGATTTAAGATATAGATCATAAAAATATGCAATTTCCATACCTTTTTTTTAATTAATAAGATTCCGATTGGAATAGATTTTAGTGTGCAGGATTGTAGATTTGCTGCTCGAATTGAAAAAACTAAATTAATGACAATGTTATAAACATTTTGGTACGTGGTAGAATTGGGCCAGCTCGCACCGAGGAAGTACCACACCCCCACAGAAAACCGGCGTGAAATAGCATACTGCTGTGTTTCGTTCGGTGACAGGGGAGCTGGAGGCCCAATTCCTTTTCCTTACCCTTCCCAGTCCTTTCCTTTATTCGTCTCGTCAATCCTTTCTTAATCCCTTCCCAATTTAAAGTCGGCAATCCATTTGTAGTAGCGTAAGGTCTGCAATGGACCTTACGCCTCTCCAAATGTTTATGGGCGGTGGTAGGTCTTACCATCAGGCGTCCCTCCAGCTCCATTGCCGACTGACATAAAAAAAAACAAAAAAGCATGTTATTCTGTTTTATTTTATGAACATTAATGAAACGTGTTAATCTAAAATACTAGACAAGACTTATTTAGGAAAAGGAATAGTAAGAAGTAAAGTAAATAAGCAAGAAATACAAGCGGCAGCTGGTAAATGAAATCTCGTGAAGTAGGTTTACTACATTGTCCTCTGTAGGGGTAAATAGAGAGTAAATTAGCAGTACCTCGATGCAAGGAATCCAAATGTTTTACGTAAAACTGAGAATTTTAAATTAGATTTTCCTACGTGTAAGCAGAATTGCATTTGGTTTTTAATGAATTACTTACATTTGTACTCGTAGAATTTTTTTGTGGTAGTATTTATTTTATTTTATCTAATACACTGTATATATATATATATATATGTGTAGAAATATTATGTAATATTATGTGTAGAAATACATTAGGATTTCCCATTGCCGCAATAATAAAAAAGTTATCATAAATATTGTTCAAATATCAATAAAGTCTGTTTATAATTTAAATTGACATTAGTCAAAAAGTTCTCTGCAATATTAATTAATATGATATCTTAAGTTCAAATCCAATTAAAAATATACCCGCACATCCCTAGAAACGCCTCATGGTTAAACCCTGTTTCAAACTGTAATAACGGTAGTATAAATTAAGTAAGAAATTAATTAGTATAGTTGAGGGTAAATCTGTTTCTGTTGAATAAACCAGTCTGTCGTTGAAGCCCGCCTTTCATTGACGTTCCACAAACTTTGATTGCACTTTGAAATTCATGCATCAACATTTAGTATATTTAAAACTTTGTCTAATAAGCGCAGTTGGAGAGAAATGAATACATTTAACTGGAATTAATTCACTCCTAAATAAATATTTATCAACAAAATGGGAGGAAGAATAATGATATCTGTTGTTTTGTTTGAGAGTTTTTCGTAATTGAGCAACAAATTTTTGAAGATGGGCATTTTATCAACAGAGTAATGTTTTACGGCGTGGGTGGTTGCCGTGGCGTCTTAAAGCAATACTAATTTTAGTGTAGAAAGTGATGATTTTAGACGCTTTTTGTTCCCAAACTGGAATTATTACTGGAATTCTTACGAAATTCCCCTGAACTATGAACAGTGAACTGCATTATAGAACAAAAAAATCTTCCTCTGTAATCTCTATCTATTATAAAAACCCGCATCAAAATCTTTTGAGCAGTTTTAAAGATCTCAGCGTACATATGAACAGACAGCGGAAGGCAAGTATGTTTTATACTATGTAGTGATTATTAAAAAAAATCAGATGATGTACAAACTATTATCATTAGTGTTTACTACTTTAAGCTTAGCGTACACTAGAAAACCGAAAGCATTTTATTGTAAAATGCCCCCGTCGATGGTACGGAAAAAACATAAAAAAAAAAATAAACCACGCATTGGCACGAAAAGAAAAAAAGAAAACAATTTTAAAATTCGCGCCAACGTTTCTTCTTGACCGACATCTAAAAAAACAGAACTGAAAACGCAGTGAATTTCACCCGCTTTATTACATTTAGCTTTTTTCTTTTCTTTTGTCGCAATTTCCATTTATTTACGGATTTAACGTTACGGCCCTTTCATTGTTTTCGTAATCATTTACGGAATGCTCTGCATTTTTCAAAGCGTATCTCATTATTTCGAAATGAGTGTTTGGTTTGTTCTCGCTTTATGAGTGAAATGAAATGGTTCGTGCTCATAACCCGCTGACATGCACTGGTATTGATGAGGGAGAATATAATTTAAAGCAGAATAAAGAAATGTTTTTTTTTTATATTTTCTGTATTCTAAATTGTAAAACGTAACCTATATATTAAGATTAAGTTTAACTTTGGTCTAAATTAAATTCTAAATTTAGACTTTTCTCTCAACGGTCATTAATTTTAAGGCTGGTTGCTTAGATTGAATGAAATATTGACATATATTTTTAGAAGCATTTATTTAGCTTACCGTTTTAATCAGTCTTTCTATATATCTGAACATTCATTTATCAAAATTAATATGAATGTAAACTCAAATATTTATTTATTCAAATAGGCTTCTCATAGAAGCACTTTTGAATCGTCATAACACAGTTTTAACATTTACCACCGCATATTTTTACAATGTATGTTCGCTAACAAAAAGCATTCGTAATAATTTTACAAGTACTCCAATTTAACTGATTAGAGTTCTACAAGGAGCTGCATTGAGACCAGAAAGTTTTAAAGCTTACAAAGTAGCATTATGTAATGGTTTAAGACACACATTTTGTTCCCAACAGATGTTTACAAGTTCGATAATTGCGAAGTCTTGATCCAGCTTGCTCTTTAACTTCGATTCCAATGAGATATTCATATATTGTTAATTCGTTTGCAAATATAAATGGATAATTGCCCATTACGTGAAATCCTGTTTCCTGGCATATGATTTTAAGTTGTTACAGTATGCTCAATTTTTTGGCAGGACAAAACAATTTTTTTATGTCAGAGCGGGCACCTATCCTGGTGGTTCGCCTGATGGTAAGTGATCATCGCCACCCACGATCATTATCAGAGCAGAGAATGCTCAATTAATTAGAAATTAAAATACTCTTTGATGGCTTAAAACTGCGTTCATTATCATGTTGTCATCTTGATAGAAATGGCGTTTTTGATTCGTTAAAATTAGTTAATTTCTGAAATTACAATTAAAATGTATAAAAGTAAATTTGATACAATTAAAAAATGACTGAGATACCTCCAGAGATTTCTTTTAATGATTTAAAAATCATACTTAAATACGTGCAATCGTTCTGATATTTTTTGAACTATTCTACAAGCAACATAGTACTTTAATGGTGATTTGTTTTTAAATGTAACTAAAAAATTTCAGTATTTGCTATTATTATTTCGGAGACTAATACCTACGCACGTATTATGTATGTGTGCGTGCTACCCTTGTACCGACACAGCTGGTTGTGACCAATGCTTCGTTGATTCCATAAATGTGTGGGTGCGCAATTTTAACTCGTGTCCCCTTAAACCTCAGCCAGTAGCTAAAAACCTACCTAACCTAGTACATTCGTTTGCATTCTAGTAAGATCAAATCAATGAATTATATTCCCACGACGTAACGCATTATCACTTGGTATTGTGTATCTTTTTCAACTTCCGACTGTGTTGCGAAACGTATCGGGCTCTTTTGGTGCTCAGTTTTTGTTGCCTTCATATCCTTTCTTAATATCTTATTTACTTTAAGTTAGCTGTAATTGATTATGCAGTACATAAAACGATTATGTGGCGAGGATATGACGGCCAAGAAGTATTCTTTACTAGCTGTGCCCCACGGTTTCACCCGCGTAAGTCCGTATCCCGTAGGAATATCGGAATAAAAAGTTGCCTATATGTTATTCCAGTTATCCAGCTGTCTACGTACCAAATTTTATTGCAATTGGTTCAGTAGTTTTTACGTGAAAGAGTAACAAACATCCATACATTCATACTTACAAACTTTCGCATTTATAATATTAATAGGATGCTTACGCTTACGCTACACGCTTTAGACTTTATACTCACATTTTGTACTCTTCTTTGACCAAAATCTTATAATATTAGACAAATCTCAGTTAAATTTCAATAGATTAATACCTATAAATCATACTTTTTTGAACAATTGATGGTATTACAGGATTGGTATAAAAAAAATCATTTTATCATCTTCAAATCAATGCATTAACGTAATTGTTAATTTAATTATATGTGGACTTTACTTTCAAAATTTATGAACGCTATATACTCCATTTTAATTCACCAGTTACCACCATTGTTTATATTAACAGTCATCCGAATTGTTTTTGGGTTGCTTATAGCTTTTCTAATTTCATCATTCGTTCATTTCGTTATATTATCTTGTCATCCCGTTTTTTATTCATTTGTTCATTCCATTCCAACAATGAAGTTACTTACTGCTTTTTTATGTCATAAGCAGACAACTGAGGTGGTGGTTCGCGTGGTAAGCGATTACCGTAGTGCTTCTGTGAATGCGCTGCCCGCTTTTAAGGAGAAAAGGATAAGTATAGGTGTGACGGCTAGAAAGAAGGAATGGACTGGGAAGGACGAGGAAACGGGCCTTCAGCTCCCCCCTCACCATACGATTCACAGTAGCATGCCACTATTTCATGCCGGTTTTCTATAGGGGTGTGGTACTAAGTGGCTCGACGGAACACAGTGGGGTTTTGGTCGGTATGAATCCGACATAACCCACGGCTTTATCTCCGGAGGCCGTGGGTATCTATGCAAGATTTCCCCACTTAAAAAAAAAAAGGGGGTGTGGTACTGCCCCGATGCGAGCTGGCCCAATTCGTGCCCAAGCGTGCTCGACTCCCATATAACCTGGTATGTTTATTACTAATAGTCGAAGCGGTGATTTCAGGAGTCTATTCTGTCAACACGTAGATCGCAACAGAAACAATGGCTGGTCGTTAGATCTCCATTGTTGTGGACGATTTAGTTCCGTCGGGGCTCGAATTAAGTTGTGTATAAATTGCATCAGTAATTATATTAAATAGCCGATGCGATTTGTAATTACGAAGTGGGTCATAGCTGATACTGCAAACTATGCGTATGAATAATTAATTTGTGTTGGAATACCACTGGTGGCGAAAATATATCAATATATATAAAATCCTTGTATTTACAATCAAACACTTATGACATTAGTAATTGAAAGCATAAATTGATATAGCTTTTACCCGCGGATTCGCACGCGTTAGTTCGGAGTAGTTTAATAAATGTAAACATATGAACCTTCTTCCTGAATCACACACAATAAAAAATCCCATCAAAATCCCTTGCGTAGTTTTCAAGATCTAAGGATACATGCATACATAGGAACAGACGCGAAAAGTGACTTAGCTTTACTAACTACTACTAACTCAAGAACGGCTAAATGGATTTAAATGATTTATTGATTGTTTGAGTTATCTCCGCGTGGAATGACTTTTGTAAATAAGAAAAATCATCAAACACATGGGCAATAATAAGGTCACCTACTACAAAAAAGTATGTTTGTTAAAAGTGGATGAAATATTTAATTTTAAGTTTTATAGCATTGAAATGCTTTTTATAAATGAGAAATTCTGGATGATATATTGTTTAAATATTGGTCCCAAATCATACATACTTATAAAATTTAACCAATAAATATCGAGATATACAATCTTAAATTTACTATAAATTTTATAGATCTATTTCAGTTGGAATGTGGATTGTTCTGTATTATACGTATAGGAAATGACAACCTCTCTGTTTCCGATAACTTATTAGCGAAAGTTTTCGCAACAATTGCTCCGTCTATTATTTCCACGTTATTATAACAATTATTGTTATATATTTATTGCGGAGTAACTTGGGCCCCATGTAATCCTACTTCCTACTATATTATAATACTATATTATTATTATTGTGTCTCTCCATAATACTCGATACCTTGTGTGTTTGTTTGCTCTTTCACGCAAAAACTACTGAACTAATTGCAATTAAATTTGGTACGTAGACAGCTGGAATTACATATAGGCTTTTTATCCCGATGTTCCTACGGGATACGGATTTACGCAGGTGAATCCGCGGGGCGCAGCTAGTTTCTAATAGTTTGGATTCTTCGCAATCCAATGCAGTGTGCCTTTATTTTAGTTTTTTCATTATAGTTTAGCACCTGCGAGTAGTTTTAAAATCGCCGGAGAAAGCCCAAATTCGCGCGAGCAAGTATATATATATTCAATCAAGCGGGTTTTGACGGTATTTCACAAAAATTCATAAGCCCTTTAACATAACAATACGTACAAAAAATAACAACATACTTGAAAACGGTCTGTTAATCAATAACTGTAGGTACCTTTTTATAACAAAATTCAAACGATAAATTCAACAAAGGCCCTTCAAAAAATGAACTTAACAATCATCCAGCTTCCACGATAATCATAAAACCTGGATTTGTGACACGTTCAAAGGAGAATGCTCTCTATGCCATTAGCGTAAGGTCGATATCGATGATCGAATTACGTAATTCATCATTTGGAGCACGAAATTCAGCGGTTTCAGTCACTCCGGCGCTCGATATATAGCCAAAGAGCTAGGTAACAGCTTGGATGCTGAATGTATTGTTTTTATTTTATATGCAACATATTTTTGGAAAGTGTTTCTTTTTTGGGTAATCGTCCGCGTTTTGGAAGTCAGACAAAAAATTCCTTATAAATCTATCTAGTAATTAATTTTCATACTACCAAACGGCCATTATTTAGATTGGCTTGTTGTTAGTAGTCAAATTATCTTAATTTCGGTTCGTTGATCTATTTACCATTATAATGAATTAATATGAATAATTGTATGCATTTCTTCTTATTTTATAAGTAAGAAAAGATTCTCATTCAACTAATTTCATATGATAAACCCTAACTAAGAATAGGATCGTTTCAACGCCATTTTGTGACTTCATATCTGTTAAATCAATGTACTTAATAATTAAAAGCAATAGCGTTTTTATTACTCGACGTAAGCGTACGGAAAATATAGTTTCAGCAAAATACGTGGAGCACAAAATCCATTAACCGTTGCTATTTCTAGCTAGACTGCAGTATCTAATGAAAAAATTTTCATGTGTTTCATCAGCTGTGGTACTTAAACCTGAAATTCAACTACTCACAATAGTAGGGGAGCCCAAGAGGGGATTTTGGGATGTACTCGAGCGCGTCAGATTATTATAAGGGAAGGTACCTTACCTATTACTAAGTACCTCCAGAAAGTATGAGCAGTTGATATTGGTGGGTGCGCTCACAGGAGCCGCAGGAAATTAAAAAATATCGATAATTCTCTAAGGTTACGCTCAAATTGTCAGATTATCGAAATTTGGATTTTTTTTTTGTTGTAAATAACCCGTAATATCTTTATCTGACGCGCTCGAGTCATATTTTTTTTATATTTTACCTTTTATTCGTAGCCACGAAATTACCACATAAATCGTAAGAATAAGTTATATTTTATTTCAGTGATATGCCAGAGCATTCAAAATATCAAAATCTAACGGGCTTGAGTATTTCCACAGCCCCGTTTTCTTTTATAATAAAAAAAAAAAATCAAAAACCTTTTTCCACCGCTAAAATTGAAAACACTATAGGACTTTTTTTCTTGCTATCCCATAATCTGCGAATTCCAATAGGTTTCTGAAACGCTCGAGTAAATACACATTTAGCATCTTGGGCTCCCCTACTACAACGCCCAACCACTGAAAATATATATTCAGAGCAAGAATTGGGAAAACTGCAGTCAGCTCTTGGAGTATATCAGTCGGGAGGTCACGTTTCCCGATGTTCACGCTCGGCGAAGCACAGAGCACTCCCGCGCTGCCATCCATAGCTATAAATTAAATTCTTTATTTAGTATCGATGTCACGTAATAAGTTCAAACACTGTGATTATAAGTATTTCAAATAAATAACGTGTTATTATTATTATTTGCATTATATTTGTATAAACTACAGTATTTATTGTGATTAATATAATAACAGCTGGTCAATAACTATATATCATAAGCTTTTAAAAGAAAATAACATTATAAACGAAACAATTAATACCAAACTAAACAACAATTAACACTAAATAAACTTTGGTATTCAAATACTACTATTCTTCCAGCACATTCGGTTAAAAAGCCTCAACTTTAAATAAATAAAGCATTTCAATGCTATAAAACTAAAAATTAAATTTAAGCCTCAACTACGTAAAATATTTTTGCTTTAAACGGATATTCCATTCACACGTTTCAAATCGCAAAGGAGTTGCAAGATGCAGTGAGAATCTTCGATAAAACGCACTAAACTTGAATTGATTCCGTTTTTCCGTTACCTGATTTGAATTTAAAATGTTCTAGAACGATCTTCGAATATTGCCAATATTTAAACCTTTTAAATTTGAACCGCTTTGGCAGAATTCCTATCTTTTTAGGGTTGCCATTAAATAAAAATTTGCATGACTTCTTTTTCAGCAATTTTATTACGAGAACTAAGATATGATTAACGTTATTAAGTCGTGGTTATTTTATTAATGTTTTATGTATCTGTGACATTGTTCCATTTCACTAGTATACTAGAGTAACATAGATAACTACTGCGTATAAAAGGACAAATAAATTAATAAATAATATTTGATACTAAAGCTGTAGCAGTAAGAAATAGTTTTCAACTTCACTTATACCATTATATTATATATTTCTTACGGTATTTGTAATACGAATATAATTCGTATGTAACTTTTCCAATTTGCCCCGAAATTATAGATATTTACGATTAACTTTCGATGAACTTTCCCGACTTTTATGTGGGTAGTACAAAACTTTCCACACAATAATAGTATAGAAGAAATATAATAATTTCTGCTCCATTATTGTTCAAAAGATCCGAATAAAATATACACGAAACGTCCACTAAAGGTTAAAAGATCTACTAAACGCCCAAGTTTTAATAAAAATGTAAAACCAGGCGCCTTTTTCTTAACTAGTTCTAGACTTCAAGGCCAGCCCTCACAGAGGCTCATTCACGGCTTTATTAGAGAGAGTGTTACCTTTTGTGAAAATTTTGCATTTTAACATTTCGCGTTCGTACTTTTTTCATTTTTAAATGCAGACTGAAAATACGAGCGAAGATTGATGCTGAATACGAAAGTAAATGAGTGTAATCTTGTTATCTTTATATAATCCATACGTAATCTTGTTACCGTGACAAATGTTAAAACATTATAAAATACTAGCTGCGCCCCGCGGTTTCACCCGCGTAAGTCTGTATCCCGCAGGAATATGGGGATAAAAAGTTGCCTATATGTTATTCCAGTTGTCCAGCTGTCTACGTACCAAATGTCATTGCAATCGGTTTAGTAATTTTTGCGTGAAAGAGTAACAAACTCACACATGCTTATAAACTTTCACATTTCTAATATTAGAAGGATTATAAAACCCGAGGTGTGCCAAGAAACAAAGTGAAATACGATTCATTATATTTGTTCTAAGAAAATTTTAATATTGCACAATTTCGCAAACTCTAACTCTATTGTTTTATTTACAAAGAGACTTTCGCTGAAATTTTATACGAGATCTATTCATCTTAAATACTATATCATTAAATCTTAATTTAAACATCATATATTAAGCGGCGAAGCCGGCTTCGCCCGTGGTACATATGTAAGCCTTACTCAATAAATGGGCTATCTAACGGAAAGATTTTTTCAAAACGTACGAGTCGTTCCTGATGAGCGCGTTCAAACAAACAAAAAAACTCTTCAGCTTTATAATATTTACATACATGTTAAACCGTCAACTTCGAGCGAATGTCGTATACATAACAATATTCGGCGAAACTTCTAGAATCTAGAATATTAATCTTCCTACGATATTCCTTTACCTACAGATTACAATATTCGTATTTGCTGATGCTTATAAATAGCTTGAATCGGCTCAGTGGGTAGCTAGCGTTGGCGATTTAATCTGAGAAGTAATTGAATCCTTCGTTTTATTATTTAATTATCAATTAAAATTCTTTTGACTGGATATATAATGATATGAAATTAATATGGTTCAGGCATTGGCTATAGATCGTTATTTTAGAACTTAGTTTAGTTTCGTTTTAACGAAAATTCATTATTATTTAAATCTTATATCCATATAATTGATGTGTATAATCATATAATTATGAAACTTACATGATGTAAGTAGAATTGATAAATTATTCTTGTATCGTAATCTCAACTGATATTCTAAAGAGGCAGCATACGTGTTTTCATGTGTATGTTAGTAATGTTCTTCATCTGCATCTTCACTGACACATGTACCACGGGTGAAGTCGGGCCGAAGCACTAGTCTATCATGAACCTATAAATACGCATAGTTTTCCCTATCTTGTCTGAATAGCGTGACGATATCGTCTTCCGGGTAAAAGTGGTTCGCACACTCCATTTAAACCATTGTGATGAGTGAAGCGATTTAATATTAATTGTTTTAACTATTAAATACATCATCATCATCATCATAATATCTAGGCTATCATCTATCACCTTGGCTGATTTGATTTTTATTTTTAACATGTCATAATACAGGTAATACAGATTTTAGAAATGTTGGCAACACCGAGTGAAGCTACCGAGCCAGGCGGTGGCGCGCGCGTGTCACTTTTTGCTCGAGACTTCTAGGCGTGCGCTTGCGTTTAAGATTCACCGTGCCTTTTGTCATCTACCGTCAGACTAATTGATTATATTAATGATATAGATATTTGCGTATTTTCTAACAGAAATAAATTAATTTATCTTTTTTCTGCAAATGTAGTATGGTCTCTATTTATCTGCAAATGTGGATAACATCACTACTGCTCGAAACGGTAAAGGAAACATCGTGAGGAAACCGGCATGTCCGAGAATTAAAAGTTCGACATGTGATATCTGTTAACACGCACTTGGCCAGTGTGGTGGATTAAGGTCTGAACCCTCATAGGAGGCCTGAATCCCAGCAGTGGGAACATATATGGGCTGACGATGATGTGATGATGATGACATTATATAATAGACTATGTTAAAATTATTACGAAACTGCTGGTACGATGAAATATTTGTGGTCTGGTATGTTATAATATGCAAACGACTTATAAAGATAAAAATCAAACTAAAATAAAGACTTTTGAAATCTAAAAACAATCTAATTAACAATAATTAATAAATGATAAAAAATTTTGGACATAATAATTATACAAGTAATAAGTATCATGAACCCTTTTGAACTTAGCAAACAATGTGAAATTGTTTCATACTAGGTACATATATAGCCTATATAGCCTTCCGCAATAAATGAGCTATCTAACACTGACAGAATTTTTCAAATCGTACCAGTTCCTGAGATTATCGCGTTCAAACAAACAAACTCTTCAGCTTTATAACATAACTAGCTGCGCCCCGGGGTTTCACCCGCGTAAGTCCGTATCCCGTAAGACTATCGGGATAAAAAGTTGCCTATATGTTATTCCAGATGTCCACATGTCTACGTACCAAATTTCATTGCAATCGGTTCAGCAGTATTTGCGTGAAAGAGCAACAAACACACACAGATCCTTACAAACTTTCGCATTTATAATATTAGTAGGATAGGAAGTAGGATGTTATTGAGAAATAATAAAATGAGAGTTGACATATGTTTTTCATATGAAAATATATGTTTATAATCTTTAGCGATTTCACCGCATACAATTTATCGAATCGCTTTTGTTGGCGCTAACATCACGACCTTATCTAATGCATGTCGACGCAGCACATCTTTTTATTGATTAATTCTAATATGGCAACATTTGTGGCCTAATTCGTTCTAATAGACTAGCTTATATGCGTGGTGTTGCTTGTATTTATTTACCACATTAAATACTTCTCTTCTCTTCTTCTACTTTCCTCCAAATTCTTCGCTGTATGACGATTTCTTCCAGACAACCAGACGTATGAAGACAAATAAGTTAAAGGAGAGGAAAAGGGCAGAACAAAACTATAAGATTTTTTCTTCTAGTACCAAACACAAATAATATATAAACTAAATTATAGTACCCAGCATCTACAAAATATTACTAACTTAGAAGCCATACACAGCCTAGTCTAGACTAAGTATAATAAGTAATAACAATAGAACTTAGAGCAAGCGCTTCTCGAGTTCTATTAATTATGTATAAGGCCTTATAATGCAAAGGGGCGGAGATATATCGGGATTAAGAAATAATAGATTAGATACTTGTTTCTATCTTACACTGTTCTTAGGTCAGAAGTAATATTACAAGGGGAAGATAAAATGGAAAGAATTACCCGTCTCAGCGTTTTCGAATCTTGATGACTTGGGTTACTTCAAAAGCGTAATACGTACACCATCTTCGCCGGCGAAGACGAGATCTCTTATCACGCGTTCCCGTGCCCACCCGAGTGTACCGGGCCCACAGGATGGCCGCTCCGGCCCCCTCTATTCATGTGACAGCTCAAGCCGTGGTTCGTAGTTTCCGTCAAGGGGGTTCCTCAGGGGGGGGTGATCCTCAGTTCACCCACGCGACCGTGCTAAGATGTAGTAGCTTCAGGCTGACAACCAGAATCACCAAAAAAAATAATAAATAAAAGCGTACTCGTCTTATAAAGGCCGGCAAGACACCCACAACTCTCCAGGTTATGTGGATGCTTAGGGGTGCCGTAAATCACCGCTTACAACCCGTTGACGCGCCAGCTTGTTCATATAGATTTGCTTTCATAAGGAGACTCGGCAGCTAGAATCACACATACTAGCACAATACTCAAATACAATACGAACCAACGTGACGGTGGACAGTCTCCAAACAACGATCTCGGCGGGCATTATCGGTACCCTCAGCTATGTTAATATGTGAGGCAGCTGATTCTTGATGTCGGAAGGGTGTCACTGAAACAGAACTGAAGTGTTCCTCATATATACTGAGTGGCATCCCTTTTTGGCGTAAGGAACCACACATAATTTTAATTAATTTTTTTTTTATTTTCCTTATTTTATCTCTATTTTTTTTTCTTTATGTTATACGTTTAATGCTCAAAAAAAGAAAACGTGAAATAATTTAAATGTAGAAGGCGGGCTAACTTCGGCACGAATGGGCTTAAATCCCACCGGGGTTTCCACATAGGAATAGGCGGTTTAGTTTCATTTAAAACAGTTTTATTCATTAAAAACATTTTTTTGCTTTTTTGTAATACTTAAACATACTATAATAAAGTCGATTTCCAGTTACAACTTCTGCTAAACTAAATATTCAATATCTTTCCAGTATCCGCCCTCCCGTCCCCCACGACAGACGACGATGACGACGAGGACGACACGACACCGAGTCGTGCGGACGCTGATGACGACGGTCGCATCTATAAAAACCCACGCAATTCGCCTTCCGCACAGTGCCCTAGAGATGAGGAACAAGCCACTTTATTAGTAAGTATATTATAAGAAATCAAAGTGAGATGGTGTTTAATAAATATTAGTTTTATTACTAGTATCGTAATAAGAACATACTGCAATTCTACACAACTGCCTAATTGATGTAGTCAGTTGATAAATAATCACAGCCAGTCGTAAAGACTATTAATAAAGTGAGGGTAGTCGGGTCGAACATTGATTAAACAACGTACGAATTCCAAGGAGCAATCCATAGGAATGCGCCACAATTTTAAGTGATTCGACATTTTATAGGATTCGATTGTCTTATATATTAAATTCCCTTGTCATAATTTTAGTTACCAAACTCCTACGAAACGGCTGGACCCGTTCTTATGAAGTTTTGTGTCCATATTATGTCTGAGAATCAGCTAACATCTATTTTTTATACCCCTAAATGATAAGAGTAAGGTAGAACAGCGTTTGCCGGGTGCAGCTAGTATTTTATAGATTTGATTTAAATGATTTTGACTGCTTACTGACAATTATGCATGCAACAGAATATTAAAACAAAATTGGTATCCGACAACATAATAAGAAATTATATTTTATAGGTTAAGTGAGGCATGATAAGAAGCTAATATTTACTACTTAGAACATGATGAAGCCTTATCAGAACTGATTCTAGAATCAGCAAGAAAACACACATTTTTATAACCATTATTTTCTACATATACTATTCAAACCTTTTATACAAATTATTGTTCTAACATCGCAATGAGATATTACCAATGTTTTTAATTAATGGATTATTTAACAAGCACAAATAAATACAGTACTTTCATGAATTTAAATATTTACTCAACAAAGAACGTACTCTCTGAATATATATAACTATATTTGTGTGTCGATAAATTGAGTTTCCATTGCAGAAATTAAAACATATACTTATATACTTACAAAAACATCATTCATAAAAAATGCATACAGACGAACATAGAAACCGTTTTCGTTTTCGGAAGTCGGTTTAAAGCAACATATATAAATATAATATTCTTCAGGGCCAGAAATGCCTTCGGAAGTGTTCCTCAGACGAAGACTGCAAAAGTAAGAAAAAGAAATGCTTGTGCGATGGAGCATGCGGCATGTCCTGTATCAAACCAGGTTAGTATCTTATCAATCATTTTTCCGGGAATTAGATAAGTTTTCGATTTCTTTGTTTGAATTTAATAAGTACTAAGGAGTCCCTTGTGAAGTCTTTACCAATATTATAAAGCTGAAGAGTTTGTTTGATCGCGCTAGTCTCTGGAACTGCTGGTCCGTTTTGAAAAATTATTTCAGTTTTAGATAGCCCATTTATTGAAGAAGGCTTTAGGCTATATATGTACCACAGGCGAATCCCTTGGCGGTCCGGTGAATTATACAATACCGAGAATCAAAGCCAGGCCAACTTTATCAAGAACTAGCTGTTGCCCGCAGCTTTGCTCCCGTGATCTTAATAAATTTTTATGGTATAAACTTTCATTCCCTATTTTATCCTCTTCGGGATTGAATTTCCCAAAATCCTTAGCGGACGCCTACGTCATAACATTTATCTGCATGCCAATTCAGCTCTTATATATATATATATCCAGCCAATACATGTTATATAAGAAGAAGAACGTTCTAGCATATGCACTAAATCTATATATATTAACTTGCGGCAACAAAGAAAGAGGGAGATATAAGACGATAAATATATATCCATACATTCATATAATTAATAAATAAATAAAATAAATAATGTACCTAATATTTCATTCATTGTCGTCCGAACAATTTACTTTATTAGCTTTTGGTAGTGCCGGATTCATAAACATTCCTCGTTATATTAACTATTTAATTTAGGTGAATCCCTTGGTACTGCTTGACCAAAAGGATGAAGGTTTCTGGTTTATGAATTATGAGAATAAGCCAACGGCTTCGCTACTGTCAGTTTCAAAATAAAAACAATTTATTGTTTCCAACACATTCCAGCCTAAAACCTAACCTACTAATACTATAAATGCGAAAGTTTGCAGCTAGTTCTAAATATATCCGAAAGTTATTGTCCTCTACACGAGACTCAATATGCGATGTCTTATTTGAGCTAAAACTGATTCCAGCCTGCAGATTCATGCTTTTTTTTTTTTAATGTCATTGCGGGCAACTGAGCTGGTGGTTCGCCTGATGGTAAACGATCACCACCGCCCATGAACATTTACAGAGGCTTAGACCTCTGAAAATGCGCTGCCCGCTTTTAAGAGATAAGGGATAAGGAAAGGATTGATGACTGGAAAGAAGGAATGGACTGGGAAGGGCTAGGAGAAGGAAATAGGAAATGTCTATGGATAGTGTACGTATCCATAACAAAATAATCTATCTTATCAATCTTCCTAGCCAAAATCCACTCAGATCCAAAAATCTTATTAACGTCCATCCATCCTCACAAAGTTTCGCTCATAGTATATCTTATAGCAACAGTAAGATAGTCCCAAGAGTCTCAACTATTCTCATCCATATAACTATCAGAGCAAAGCCATTCAAGTATTCACGTCATCTCACAGCGCAGCAAGTTTGCATTGCCTGTAGCAGAGACCAGAGGAACAAAACGATTAGCGTGGTGTTGTATAGCGCTTATGGGTTGAATTATCAGGAGAATATTAGTATTTTCTTGTGTTTGATTTTACGCGAGTATTATACATTTAGGAATTAAAAACTTTTTAACGGATTTTAAACGCGATTTATTCATTATATTATTAACCCGACGTTTCGAACACTTTACAGCGAGCGTGGTCACGGGGAGACTCCCCGTTTACTCCCAGTTTTAAATTTCTAAATGTATAATACTCGCGTAAAATCAAACACAAGAAAATACAATGTATTCTATTACAAGTTAATTAAACAACCAGACGAAAATTAAAAAGACAACTAAAAACACTTCTAAGTTTCTTGATGTAACAAGAACTGTTTCTGTTGGCAGAAAATGGACGCTTTTTCTGTGAAAATTATCAGAATAAATACTGTTTATTTAAAAGAAATATAGTAATTAGGAAAGTTTCCCTTATCGTGTTTTTTTAAACACGTCATCTGAGATAAAAATTCGAAGCATAACTTCGCATATTATAAATGTCTTTGCTTTGACAAATTCAGAAATAAATAACGATTTCGACCTAAAAAATAGCACAATTAGAAAATACAACTATATAACGTCACGTAAATATACCATATAATCTTTAATAGAAATAAAATAATAATATGTTATGCGATACATTAATTAATGAAGCATTCAGCATAGAGCGTCGGGCTTAAGCATATCAAATTATAATCTACCAAATCAGATAGATTATATCATAATTAATGCATTTCTGTCCAATATAATTATTAGAATACACATGTACGATTTAATTTATTTATTCACAAAACTACTGCAAATATTTATAAATATTATCTTTATTAAAAAGATTTTTGATGTGAATATCTTTATTAAAAAGATCTTGTGATTTGTGACTTTAGATAATCAATATATTAGTGCATAGATAGATAGATTATTCTTTATTGAACACAAAATTAACATAAACACATAGTTAAAAGACAAGAAAAAAAAATATCCACAAATGGCGGTCTTATCGCTAGGTAGCAATCTCCTCCAGAATATATTAACTCTTCTATAAGAATTAAAAAAAGAGGAAAATTTAAAAGGGGCGGGTGAACAAAAGTTCGATTTCTGAGGCGGTACGACGAATGACGCTAGTTCGAATCCCGACTCAATTTTGTATATTTATATGTATAGAGAATTTGAATGCTATAAAACTGAAAATTAAATCTCTACTCCATTTTCCATTCGCATACAAATAGCTGAAGAAGCAACAGCGCATCAATATAACAAGAAAGCAGAAATCTTTACATTACGTGATCGTGTGTCATTACGTTTGACCCGATTCACGTGTTGTGGAAAACTAATAGATAACATTTCACACGTCTGTCTGATAGGACAGGTGCGTATTTAGGATTATGGGGCCCCAGGGATATATTCTTCATCGTAGAAATTTGTAAAGATAGGAATTGTCTCGAACGTGATTTATTTTGTTATGGAAATATGTAATTTATCAATGTTTCTAGGCTATAATAAATTTCTGTAAATAAAATTGATAAGAAAAATAAGTATTATACGCACTTTTCCTCCCTATAGACGTAACTTAAATAGAAGTCTACCGTAATATCTGAGCACAACAGAAATACAACGGAACATTTTGTTCAACTGTCTAATTGCCACGGGTCACGATATACAGCCTGGTGACAAACGGATAGATAGACAGACCGTCGTACAGTGTCTGTCGGTCTATCCTTAATAATACTTAACAGCTATAGAACCCAAAAAACGATTCACTGTATATTAATGACTAGTAAAATAAGGGCCCCACGTTAACAGGGACCCCGCAGGCCCCTTTTCGCGCAATATCACGAGTTTTATAGAATCATAAAGCCTCGAATAGCGTCTAATAAAATACCTCATAACGTCTAATGGATGAAAGCTCTAATTGATCTATAAAACTCAACTTTGAAGCGTTTTTTTGCCTTTGGGCCAATTTTCATCAAGTTCCGAAGAGGCCTGGAATTTTAATGAATCGTCTGACGTATTAGCGATGATAAAAAACGAGAAGATGAAAATACGCAGTTTATTGAAGTTCGTAAACTTAACACGGAATTGTATTGTCCTTATCTATGATAATATTATAAAGCTGAAGAGTTTTGTTTGAACGCACTAATCTCAGGAACTAAGAGTCCGGTTTGAAAAATTCTTTCAGTGTTAGATAGCCCATTTATTGAGGAAGGCTATAGGCTATATATGTACCACGAGCGAAGCCGGGGCGAACCGCTAGCCTACAAATAAAATACTCATAATTATTTTTCAGAAAAACCTAAACCGTCAGAACTAGTTTAATTTAAAATGAGTCACGGGAGTGGCCAGCTTAAGAATCTTCAAATCCAGTTTTCCCAGTCGAAAGCTCTGAGGTAACAAACAAAAAAGTACAGCCGAATTGATAACCTAGAAGGACGAGATTGTTTGAAAGATTTTTTGATAAGAGAAAGAAACAGTATCCGTGTTGTGTGATAAAAAGACTTTTATTAAACATTATTTTACACAATTTTTTTAAACATTATTTACGATAGGGATTTTGTTCTAATAGTGTCTATTTTTCACTTTCACAAATTTATATAAATGACTTTTGATAAAAAAACAAAATAAATATTAACATATAAACTTGATAATATAAATCAGTGTTTTGATGTAAATATAGCCTCTTATGTATACAAATATTTTAATATTAACATACCAATTACAAAAACTGCATCCTACACACCCATCCGAATGACGACCCGGGCGAGCGACGCTTAACCTTCACAACCGCAGCCATGGCCCACTCTGACCCTCTTGACCTTACCTGTTTGCTTAGCAAGCCGCTCATTGCCAGCTCAGCCCATTGAAACATCTGAAAAGCCTATTTTGTGCTGCGTGTATTTCTCTAAAAATTCATAGATTAGAGTAAACTTCTTATTTTGATCACGTATGAAATAACTTTGATAAACCTATTCAGGTTTTATGAAAACGGTAAATCTTAATTAAATACATAGAAAGAGCATTCCGAATTATACATAGACATCCTATCCTATCCTACTTCCTGCTAATATTATAAATGCGAAAGATTGTAAGAATGTGTATGCGTTTGTTGCTCTTTCATGCAAAAACCATTGCACCGATTGCAATGAAATTTGGTACGTAGACAGCTGGACAACTGGAACAACATATAGGTAACTTTTTATCCCGATATTCCTACGGGATACGGACTTACGCGGGTGAAACCGCGGAGCGCAGCTAGTATCCAATTTGTATGAGATTTTCTTATTATTATACGTTTTTTAATACGCTAATAAAATTAGCTTCACCAGTAGGTTAAAATATAACCAAATTCTGTTTCGATTTTAAACAATTTTAAACGGAGAGATTTCATTCAAACTTTGTACACTAATCAAGTATCGGTGACAATACAATAATTTCATCTTTTTATATTGTTAGGTATCTATCGCCCGCGGCTTCACACGAGTTAATTCAGAGTAGTTTAATGGATGTTATCATACATATAAACCTTCCTCTTAAATTATTCTATATATAGTAGTAGTTTAAAAGATCTAAGCATACATGGGGACATAGGAAGAGACAACGACTTTGTTCTATACTATGTAGAGATGATACTAATAAGAATCGAAATGATTAAATAATTGCCTTACGTATACTCTGCTGAAGATTTAGTTTATTCTATAATTAATACGTGTGTTTTAGTTTTTTCAAACAATAGTCATTTTTCCTACGAACTGATTGATCCAAGTTAATAGCTTACCCAATACATTTTTGAAAAATGTATATAAACTTTCTATATTCTATCGTTGCATGAATTTTAATGCGCTTGTTTAAAATTTAATTAAATGTTCATTCTCTTATGGCGCAGAGAATTCGCGAATCTATGAAACAAAGCTAAGCCGGGATAAATCATAAACGCTTACGATAAATTCCCGCGGCTTCATTCGCGTGATATCATATATCCTATATTCTAATCCGAACTGTAACCCACATCGGTGCTACATTACATGATCCGATCAATGTTTTTGCGTGATATTACAACATTCATACATAACCTTATAAGCGTTGATGTTTGTTAGACTTCGCGCCTTTTCTTGTTGATGTTATTAATATAACTAAAAATAAAAAAGCAATCATTAATTGATACTACAATTATGTTTTTTTATGTACTTTCCCGTTTGTCATTTGGTTCATCATCATCATCATCAGCCCATATATGTTCCCACTGCTGGGACACAGGCCTCCTATGAGGGTTCAGGCCATAATCCACCACGCTGGCCAAGTGCGGGTTGGCAGATGTCACATGTCGTCGAACTTTTGATTCTCGGACATGCCGGTTTCCTCACGATGTTTTCCTTCACCGTTTAAGCAGTGGTGATGTTATCTACATGCGCAGATAAATTGAAAAATCAATTCATTTCCTGCACGCTCGCCCGGTCTCGAACCCCGACTTATCGATTTTGAAGTCCGAGGTTCTCACCACTGAGCCACCACTGCTTTTTTGTCATTTGGTTATCTCAATTTTAAAGACCTCTTGTTAAAATTGTTCCAACCTAACCTATAAAAGCCAATAAACCAACGTCTTTTAGACATGACTTCACTCAGACCTCGCCTTGCCTTGGATGCCCTCTCAGTGAAAAACGTAACTTATTTCATCTTAAAGAAATGAGATTGCTGCTTTTCGCCGATTTCGAGGTCGCCTTGACACTCGGAATAAATTAACATTTGAAACGGTATTATGAATCCGTGATATAGAGATTTGACATTTAGGGGGAGAACTGGGGTAAGATAAAGGTCATTTAATAAAAGTTTTTATGTCAACTTTGATATTTCCAAGGGAGTTTTAAGCGTGTTATATATGCAGTAGAATTTCATTAAATTGTCAACTGACGGATTTAATATAGGACTATATTAAAGGTTTATTTTTGTGTGGTTACTTTTCGATGTATCAAATATATAACTGGTGTATAAAATATATTGGAATGCAAACTAGTCAAAATTTTGAATTACTGTATGTTAAGAGGTTTTTGTTACACTACATTTGTTTATTTTAGAAATATTAATTTACCTTGTCATATTGAAACTATTTTTCAGTTATGACTTAACCTTTAAACCCTTGATCTTCACATTTGTTTTAATGTCATTGATGAGACGAAACGATAAAGTTATTTGACTCTACAGATAATGGAGACATACAAGGGAAGCTACTATCAAATGTGTGTATTGATTTTTAAATCTTCCACAACCTAAATATTATCTTATACCTTTAAACGACCAATTCTTGTATATATATATATATATATATATATATATATATATATATA